>NC_141820.1:21334892-21582392 GCF_982586985.1 Callionymus lyra
ATATTAAAGCAAACACGTTTCGTCAATTTATCTTCTTTGAGTTAGCATGTTAGCCATCTCCTGGTCATAAATACATCAGATGTCTTTAAAAGCACATAAATGTAGCTGATCTAAAAGTCTTCAAACTTTGTTTCTTTTAGCAGCTTCAGCACTGATCAACTTTGTGTGTTTGCGGAACCCTCGGACAAACACCTCAATCAAGTTTGGGTTCATTCTGAGGTAACATTTGTATCTGTGTGTCTAATAAAAAAAAGAATGTTCCAAATTAATGTTAGTTATACCTCGTAAAAAAGCTGCATCAATGTTTGATACATACAGTATATTATGTTATGATCTTGACTAAACTAGTGCCGTTTATTTTTGGTTTGTAATTATTTAAAATTGCCAGCATATGTGGATGTACAGCTATGTTCAGAATAATAGCAGTCCAACATGACTAACCAGATAAATCACTGTTTTTGGTATAAAACATAATAATAAATAGAAAATAATTTACCAGGTCTAGTAAAGTCAGAGGAACCAACAGACCCAACTTTAATGATATGAATACTACTGGGTCTGTGTAATTGACTAATTAAGTAAAAGGGGCGTGTTCAAAAAATTAGCACTGTGGAGTTCAATCAGTGAGATCATTCATTATGTGAAAGAAACAGGTTTCAATCAGGTGGCCCTTATTTAAAGATGAAGCCAGCACATGTAGTGCATTCAATTCTCTGTGAAAACTGTTGAAAGATGGGTCGTGCCAAACGTTGTACAGAAGAAATGCGTGCTTTGATTAAAAAGTTGATTGGAGAGGGGAAAACGTATAAAAAATTGCAGGAAATTATCGGCTGCTCAGCTAAAATGATCTCCAACGCTTTCAAATGGAAAGACAAACCAGAGAGACGAGAAAGAAAACGTAAGACTACCATTCGAATGGACCGAAGGATAGTCAGAATGGCAAAGACTAAGCCAAGGGTCTACTCCAGGGAGATCAGAGATGGTCTGAAGGTACCTGTGAGTGCTGTGACAATGAGAAGACGCTAATGTGAGGCTAATCTACCAGCAAGAAGGCTCCGCAAAGTCCCACTGTTGCAAAAAAGACATGTGCCAGAGGTTGGTTGACTCCATGCAGCACAGATGTGCAGCAGTTATCAAAAACAGGGGTTATTCAGGGTTTATTTAGTAAATATTCGATTTTGTAATGAGAAATGCCGACACTGCTATTTTTTTGAACACAGAAATATCACCTTTTCTTTCATATTCTGCAAAGTAAATAAATATTGATACTTTTTTCTTTATGATTTGTTGTGCAATACCATGTGCAGTGTTCCTAATGAAAGAAAATAAAAAATATTATAAGGATTTTGGGCTTTATTTACTTTTTAAAAAACACTGCTATTATTTTTGAACATAGCTGTGTGTAGGCGGAAGAATAGCGGGCATTAGCATGCAGCCAGGCAGCATCTCGGAAGGTGCGGAGAGTGTTCAGTACTTTGAGGTTTAAACGTGCCCACAGATGAGTCATACCTTTGTAAAAAACAAAACAACTTTCCGTATACTGTGACTAGGAAACAAGTGTTGAAAGATAACAAGAGGCAAATACAAAAAACAACACTGAAGTGTTACAAAAGTAAACTGTATACTGTATATTAAATCCATCTTTAAATGTTGTTATAACAGAGTTTTTTTTTTTTTGTGACAGCCCTGCGGTCCGATCCTGAAGAGTTACATAAGCTTTCCCATTAAACTTCGCATCGGAATCATTTCGGCGTTTGCCACAATAGCGGTAAGTCAACACTCCTGCAGACGTGCCATATTTTTCTTTTACAGTGTAAATTTAAATACTTTAAACGCATTCATATATGAAATGAAAGGATTAAACTTCAAATAGAAGCCACAGGAGAGGCGCAGACCCCTGCCGAGCAGCTTGTTTTCAATCATCTTGGTATTTACCGTTTAATTTATATAAATTAATTTGTATTTATATAATCAGTGTTTCAAATTTCAGTAATAGTTAAGTTCAAGTACCTTTACTAGGACAACAGGGGGCAGTATCATTCCGGAACTCTCTCAGACAGCACAAGATAACTGAGGAAGAAAAGTAGTAGGCCACATACCTTATATCCTTTTCTATAGGGGGTGAAGTATCCTTCAAATGGATCATGGATTTACAGGGCAATCCAAACGTAAAAACTTCAAGTGGCAACATAGAATTCTACAAAACTGTTCAAATAACTGACGTCTGTGTGTTACAGGTGGCAGCCATGACACTGTCATTGGCTCTGGGTTTGGAGCGATACTGGAAGAAGCCAGTAAAAACTCCGGCCGATAGTTACACTCGAGTCAACTACGAGCCTCAGACACTCCATGACCTGACCTTTGATCACTGAGCCGACCTAGTATTTAAGTATTTATTCATACATTTGGCAAAGTCGGCAAGGGTAAGGCTACATCCAAAGTCAGGGCCACGAATGGTTTGCGGGCCTGATTATTAAATGTCATACAGATGAGAGTCTTTAATAAATGCTATTTTAACAACACACCAATCTTCTTCTTGCTTTGGCCTTTAGTAAAATCAATTGAATATTATAAAAAACTTCTTAACCCTTATACAGTGGGGCAAAAAAGTATTTAGTCAGCCACCGATTGTGCAAGTTCTCCCACTTAAAATGATGACAGAGGTCTGTAATTTTCATGATAGGTACACTTCAACTGTGAGAGACAGAATGTGAAAAAAATCCAGGAATCCACATTGTAGGATTTTTAAAGAATTTATTTGTAAATTATGGTGGAAAATAAGTATTTGGTCACTTCAAACAAGGAAGATCTCTGGCTCTCACAGACCTGTTACTTCTTCTTTAAGAAGCTCTTCTGTCCTCCAATCCTTACCTGTATTAATGGCACCTGTTTGAAGTTGTTATCTGTATAAAAGACACCTGTCCACAGCCTCAAACAGTCAGACTCCAAACTCCACTATGGCCAAGACCAAAGAGCTGTCGAAGGACACCAGGAAAAGACTGGGAAGAGTGAATCTACAATAGGCAAGCAGCTTTGTGTGAAAAAATCAACTGTGGGAGCAATTATCAGAAAATGGAAGACATACAAGACCACTGATAATCTCCCTCGATCTGGGGCTCCACGCAAGATCTCATCCTGTGGGGTCAAAATGATCATGAGAACGGTGGGCAAAAATCCCAGAACCACACGGGGGGACCTGGTGAATGACCTGCAGAGAGCTGGGACCAAAGAAACAAAGGTTACCATCAGTAACACACTACAACGACAGGGAATCAAATCCTGCAGTGCCAGACGTGTCCCCCTGCTTAAGGCAGTGCATGTCCAGGCCGTTTGAAGTTTGCCAGAGGGCACATGGATGATACAGCAGAGGATTGGGAGAATGTCATGTGGTCAGATGAAACCAAAGTAGAACTTTTTGGTATAAACTCAACTCGTCGTGTTTGGAGGATGAAGAATACTGAGTTGCATCCCAAGAACACCATACCTACTGTGAAGCATGGGGGTGGAAACATCATGCTTTGGGGCTGTTTTTCTGCTAAGGGGACAGGACGACTGATCCGTGTTAAGGAAAGAATGAATGGGGCCATGTATCGTGAGATTTTGAGCCAAAACCTCCTTCCATCAGTGAGAGCTTTGAAGATGAAACGTGGCTGGGTCTTCCAGCATGACAATGATCCCAAACACACTGCCCGGGCAACGAAGGAGTGGCTCCGTAAGAAGCATTTGAAAGTCCTGGAGTGGCCTAGCCAGTCTCCAGACCTCAACCCCATAGAAAATCTGTGGAGGGAGTTGAAAGTCCGTGTTGCTCGGCGACAGCCCCAAAACATCACTGCTCTCGAGAAGATCTGCATGGAGGAATGGGCCAAAATACCAGCTACTGTGTGTGCAAACCTGGTAAAGACCTATAGTAATCGTTTGACCTCTGTTATTACCAACAAAGGTTATATTACAAATATTGAGTTGAATTTTTATTATTGACCAAATACTTATTTTCCACCATAATTTACAAATAAATTCTTTAAAAATCCTACAATGTGAATTTCTGGATTTTTTTTTTTCACATTCTGTCTCTCACATTTGAAGTGTACCTATGATGAAAATTACAGACCTCTGTCATTATTTTAAGTGGGAGTACTTGCACAATTGGTGGCTGACAAAATACTTTTTTGCCCCACTGTATATGCCACATCAAGTTAGATGGCTGACCAGATTTTGTCCAGGGACTGAGTTTAAAATTGAATTCAAAGAAAACTTTAATTTGTCTAAGTATTGCAATTGTTTATGGATATGTTGGTTCATGTCAGTATAGGTTAAGATAAAAGGGGACGGTAGGGACCACCCCCTTGTATTTATAATAACTGCTAGATTGAGCGTCACCCTCTCTCTCTCTCTCTCTCTGCTGCAACAGAAGACCGGGTGAGTTTGCCTTCTTAACTACTGAGTCATTTTTAACTATAGGATGCGCTTTAATTTAAAATCTAAACATGAATGAATCAAAAATATTATAAAAAAAACTTTGTTCATAATTCCATTCGACAGTTTGACGTTGAACCTCTGGCGAGTCTTTTGAGAAACGCATCGAACAACTGAACCTGAAGATGGGAAAAGTCAATCTGTGCCTCAAAATCATCTTAATCATCTTCAATGCTGTGTTTGGAGTAAGTGGAAAAATATATTAAAGTGAGACTTATCACAGTTCAAGTTACAATTGATATATTCTGATATTAAACGTATATACTGCTTGTCTGTTGTAAATTCTGGACTTTAACCATCATCAAGTGTATCAAAGCTACATTTAATTGGTAAACTTTTCTTCAAGCATCCCTCTCTCCCCTCAGATCATTGGATGGCTCATGATTGCAGGATTGGTGAAAACACACGGTGAAATAGATGTAAGTATTCTTGTTGCTCTTGAAAAAAAGTTTCCACTGTAAAGGTTACAAGAGGTTTAGATATGTGGCATTTAGTTTAGCTATTTAGTGTTTCTAAAATCAAGATGTCTACTTTCTCAACACCTGAAGTCTTTGCAGAAAACCAACAAATCAAAATGCCAGGCTAAAAGTCAAATAAATGATGAGGAAGTTGCTGTTTTGAGGTCATGAGCAAGCTCAGTGAAACCTCTCACCTTGTTTTTTTTTTTAAAGCATGAGGAAGTTGAGGACAAATTGAAATTGAAAAGTTAAGGTATCAAATCTGTTCTTCTAAATTGTTGTATAAATCACTTGCAAAACATTTTTAAAGCCATGGTGAGACACAAAGATTAATTTATTGCAGTTATTAAATATTGCACCTTAAAACCAATTGTTAGAAACCAAACACAATACAAATATTTAAGGATGTTTTATAAACCTAACATAACCCCACAGAGCTTCCCGATGTTTTTTCCAATAGGGCCGAGAAAGAACAATGCACTTGCCACCCAGCAGGGGGCAGGAACCCTTAACTGCGAGGAAGCCCTCCAAAAAAACCTCAGTCAAAAGTGGGTGAACTGTGGGATTTGGCTTGGAGTGCCTTGCATGCATTCATAAAACCAAAATGACTTCTCTGTGAAGAAAGTAGCTGTTTGCCTGACATCATTACCATCTACGTAACCAGGATTAGGGAGAATGCCTTAGAGTCTTGCACTCCTCTCCGAACTCGGCCAACACGAAGAAGCTGCATGCCTTGATGTTGTGGCTGGAGCTCAGTCAGACAATACAGGAGGTAGGATCTTCTGTGGGTGCTGGCCACCTGATAGATGATCACCTCCATGAGGACACAACACAACTTTTTCCAACACAAATGTCACAATTATGTTGGGATCACAAAGTCAGACAAACTTGGTGCAATTAAAGCTCAGGACATGTCGCCGCCCCAGCACAACACTACGGTTTCAAAGAGTAGAAACAAGAATAGTCCTCCCAACTGCTAGGGTGCGAGTGCATTTTTGTCTCGCAGTGGCCGGGCTCCAGGGGATAAACCATCAGCGGGGCTCTGCTGGAGGGCCAAAGCATGCATGAAGTAGAACTTTGAAACAGTGTAAGATTTTTTTCTGATCTTGTCTTGCTGTAGCCGAGTGTTGCGTTGTGGTGTTGGCTGTATGCCAGTGCCGTTGTTGTCTCCATGCTTGGAATCCATGCAGTATGCAATGAGAAAGTACTCCTCCTTAAAATAGTATGTACACCAGTGACTCCTAACACAGTATTTCATCATCCTATTATCTAATAAATGTGTGAATATTTAGTCTGCAGGACTCAAAGCTCTGGCACTGGTGGGATGTCTTGTCCTTGGATTCATGGTTCATGCAGAAGGTATCAAGGTATTTATATTTACGTCCTTATTTTTTAAAACATCCATGATATAAATCTTTTTTTTCTTTTTCGGAGACTACGTAAATATCATGTACAACAGTTTTACAACCTAAATTGTAATATCTATAAATATGTTTTTGTTCCCTATTCTGTCCTTACAGATTCAACAGCTCTTTGATGACCCTGACTCTGTGAGGGAACTAATGTTAAAGTTATCTGAGTGGCGGGACATGCTTGACATTGTACAGAGTGAGGTAAAATACTCTTTTTATATCTTCGTATACTTACACTGTTTCTCCTCTGCTGGATCAACGAGTGACACTGACTGAAAAGGCTATTAATAGTTCAGGGACGGTATGAGAATTGAGTTGAAAAGGAGTTGGAAAATAAATGAATGATTCACACCTTCAATACAGTAATTTTTATTACTGTTTATGATCATCGATTGTAAGTCATTAAAAGCTTTTTAATGTTGTTTTTTTTGTGGTGGATGTTTTGAGCTTTGAGTAAAGTGGACGCACTGTCTAGTAATTACCATGTTATTACAAATAACACAAGAGTTAATCAATGTTGACAGATGCCTAAAGCTCAGAAAAACACCCTTTACTTTAGCCATGACATTAGCATGGATTATAAAACATTTTCCTGTTTTTATAATATATTAAGTCCACCCCAAGTAAATGTATGGTTATTATCTGCATAACATCTTCTTTAAACCTTGTGAATGTATGTAAGGTCACCATGTTCTGAACAAAAATAAAACACTGCTACGTGGAGTGGACCTTTGAGGGTTTTTGGGGTGAACGTGTGAACATGAACATGTGATTGTTCACATCTTCTGTTGCAGGGGAGGTGCTGTGGACTGGCGAGTGCCAGAGACTGGGGCGACAACATCCCTGACAGCTGCTCCTGCTCTGGAGATGGTTGCATTTATCGACCACAGGTTCGTATTGGAAGCTAATATGTCTTTCATATCAAGTAATTAAAGTATCTTCCTCTCCAAGATGCACTAAGTCTCTCATCATGACCATCTTTTGAACTTATTACTTTATAAAGTTCTCCCCCGTCTGAAATCTCAGCGAACAAAAGGTTACAAGAGCAGAGTCGATTATGACCTAACAATGGCTTCACTCCTCCTCCAGCCAGCTGTAATCACGCCCCGCTTTGTTTATACAACAAGTCCCTTGAAGGTGGTGACTTCAGGGTTGATGACGCGCGGTGACGAACATCAATGCTTGACCAATCACGGCAGAGTGGGTGTGGTTTGAGTAAACAAGATTTAATCTCCAGAACAACGTTTTCAGTGGCTTTAACACATTTGTGTAAATATATCAATAAAAAGAGATTTTGTACAAACAAACATACTGATGAGTACAATAGAGTCCAAGATCTATTTAAGACACACTTAAATCAACACATTAGTTGCCCTTTAAGTTTGGTACTTGTTGTTTCGTGGGCAAAAAGATGGAGGGACACAAGAGCAACTCAGGTTACAAATACGTTTTACATCAAGACTGCTGAGAACGACTGAATGAATCAAAGGAAAAATTCAATGCCACAATACTAATGAAGAAATGTTGTTTGTTGAGACGTCAAGGTCGCTCAATATCTGCACCACATTGCTTCTGTGTTTCAGGGAAGCAGCGGTCCAGTGCAAATCTACGGAGAGGTAATGATTCCACTGACAACATCGACTCAACAACCACTACTTTAACCAAATCACTACTTTATTCTAGACTTGTGGCAGGTTGATCTTAGACTATATTAACCCCTGGTTCCAGATTGTTCTGGGATTTCTCCTCGGTTTTGCCGCATTCTACGTAAGTAGAGATCCGACTTTATTTATCAATATAATAGAATGGTATCAATGATTTATACTTAGTGTTCGGCCTAATAATCCATGAGTTTTCTATGCCTTAAAAATATGTTTATTTCTTCTTGTATTTTCAAGAATTTATTTATCATATGATCTTTAAGTAGGATTTTGAACTCTTTTTTCCCTCTATATGATCTTACAGCTGTTGGAATTTCTCCTGTTCCTCCTCATGATAAAGCAGGTCAGACGTGCAGACGTCAATGTCTCTGTCGAAATGAAGGGCCTCGGAGCTTCCCGGGTGGTCCGCGTGTGGTCCGCGTACGAATCACCTTTTTGTTTCGGCCATTCCGGACGACAAATAGTGATTTACTAAACTGCTGTCCTTGCCTTGCATTTTAGAACCTTTTCAAAAGTTAGTAGCTCTTTATCATTCATTTTATATCATTATTTTTTCAATATTTTGCATTCCTATCTATAAAGAACCTTAACAGTGGATCAGGGAAAGTTCTGGTGAATAAAACGTGTGTAAACTGTAGTAGTGATAATAATAATAATAATAATAATAATCTCTATTTATATAGCGCCTTTCTAGACCATAAACTTGCTTTGGCATAAATCTGTTTGACGTTTGTTTCTTATGACTCTTGCACAACTTCAACCCGTGTTGTCTAAATAATTCAAACATTTCTTGAATGTTTGACACAAAGTGCATAAATGGAACAAACAAACAAACTCGTGTATTGAATGTAACCGACAGACTAATGTTAAACTGAGGAACACGTTACGTTTCATTACTTCTTCTTCTTCTTTCACTGCTTCCTGTTTTCTTGTTATCATTTAAAATAGTCTATGTAAATTAGTTAAATAATTTAAGAAATTAAAATATTTTGTTATTCTGTGTATCCACACAATATTTTCCTTTAGGCTACTTCCAGCAGGGGTCGCCACAACCAACTTCATGTCCTCTTTCACTACATCCATAAACCTTCTCTTTGGTCTTCCTCTAGACCTCCTGCTTGGCAGTTCCAACCCCAGCATCTCTTCTACCTGCTACTACTCACTATCCCTCCTCTGTACATGACCAAAACATCTCATTCTCTCTGACCTTATCTCCAAAACATCCAACATGTTCCTCTGATTGACTCATTCCTGATCCATCACTCTCAAAGTGAACCTCAGCATCTTCATCTCTGCTACCTCCAGCTCTGCTTCCTGCCTTTTCACAAAATTATGAATGACAATTTTTTTTCTTTTTCTTGCAGAATTTACAACATCAATTTAATTCCATTGCAGTTTTTACAGCTGTCTTTCCCCATAAACTCATTTCCACTGAATGTTTGCTAAAGAGAAAAAAAGTATACATCTAGACCAGTGGTGCTCACACTTTTTCGGTTTGCGAACTACTTTTCTAATGATCAAGTTCAAAAGATCTACCTTCATCAAATTTGCTCAACGTAAGTAATTACATGTTCACTCCAACACGTCCTCACACCCAAGGCGTCATACGTCCAACGCCGTGCAATTTCCCCTGGCGTCACTAGGGTGCCGTTACAGGGGGGACAAAAACGTCGGTATTCGCCTACCCAGGTCACCCAGTAATATACAGAGCACCCCCCGACGTCGGATTCAAACGACCCGGGTTACATTTGACGCGTCGCCCACCTCTTCGTTGCCAAGGTAACGTGACGTGACGTGTTGCTGTTGTCCTTTGGCTACCGTAATTCTACTATGAAGCGCACTTGAAATGTTTAATGTCAACAGTGCGACTCTAACCCCGATTGTGCTTAACGACCTCGAACCACTTTAAGGAGGTACAGAGTGAATATAAATCGGTAAAAATGCTTAATTTTAATTTTTTGAAGCTTGGATTGTTCACGAATCGCGGAAGTCAAGAGGCTCTCGCGGATTAATACATGCTTAAAAGGTCCTGTAAAAGTGACTACATTGTATATTTGTAGGTGTTTCAACTCCATAATGTTGACATTGTTTTGTGAATGAGTAAAATAAAGTCTGTGCTATTTCGCTTGATCCTCTTTATAATCCGGTGCGCTTTTCTATGAAAATAGAATCTTTCATTGAGATTGCGTTGATGGACATGTTTTCTTTTTATTTAGCTGCGATTATGAGCGTCTACGTGACGTTTGTCAACAGTAATCTCGATCCTGCAGAGGTGACGTCACACACGCTAATGAACTGATCCTGCAGAGGTGACGTCACACCACAGGAATAAAATGAGATATTGTGCTTGTTTGTTTAAAAGCGCCATGAATACAATTGTAGATATGCTTGTATAAAGACCGAGTTAAGTTTAGTTTAAGTTTAGCGTCAGCTAAAAAGTTTTCAAATTGCCGCACACGCCACTTCCTCCAAACCTCCGGATGTGATGTCACACTTGTTGACAAAGATCGATAGCATTTTGCCTCACGTTTGTGCAGTAACTTGACGGAACCAGGTGCGCGTCACTCGTCTATTGAGGTAAGATATAATTATTGCTTTAAGACTCAGAAATAAGGTTTCATTGCGTGTAATGTAGCTTTCTGTGGTGCCTTAACACGAGAGCTAGTTCGCTAAAACTAATCACTAATCACTTCCGCATATTAATACAGATGACATATTTATCGTATTTATGTATATAAGTATACGTTTATTTTAACCCTTTTGGATGAGGGATTTGATCTTTTGTTGTTTTCTTTAAATGAAAGAATATATATAAAATAATAATGAAAAGTATTTTAAATTCCAGCATTAAGAGGTAAACCAGATGGAAACACCATCAAACAATGGATGAAGGAAACATCTCAGAGCTTATCTCTGAATGATCAAGTATACTTGCTTGTATTTATTGATTTATTATATATTAAAAGGGACCACTATTATGTTTTTGTTTTGTTTTTGCATGGAAGTGACCTGCAAGAACTGCCCAGAACTCCAGACCTGCTAGACATGAAACCTTTCTCTCTGTGGTTCCTGACAAATGATTTCAAATGTGAAGTAAGTGAGTAATATTTGTAACATAGTGAACACAAACTTGTAAACCTACAGCACATCCCATCATGGAAATAATCTAAAATGCAATTCTATGTTCTTTTCTAGGTGAGATGGAGTGCTGCATATCAGGTGCTGGACTAACCATCGGAGGTGGAAGGGGTCAACATGTCAAAAGCAGGTGAGATGTTACATCATACACACTTTGGTCATTAAAATAGTCATGTTTGGTAATAATGATCAATACATTTCTGTGGCAGGAAGCACTGACATGCTGACGCTTATGGTCAAGGTTTTCTGGCTTCTGTTGTTGGAAACACTTGGTCGTGCCCGTCAAGGTGGAAGGTACACTAGACTGAAGAGTCTTTTTCAATAGATTTTACACTTCAAATGATCGGAATCATACCACTTCATTAATACAATATTTTCCAGGTTCTGTTGACTTTCAGACCAAGAGGATTCGACGTTGTTATGGCAGTAAGGAGACGGCAGGAAGTGAAAGATTCTTGAGAAAGAGATGAACCACCTCTGGTCTCTGTCAAGTCGTTGTGATTCCCTGAAAGAGTTGTCTCGCATGGCAGCGTCACAGCAAGGTAAGAGTTTATTTAGCAAGTGAAGAACAGAAGTACAGCTGATCATTCTTATTGTCTTATTCTTTTAAGATGCACCATGGGCTTGACTGGTGAGGCTTTGAAGGATCTTCAGAGCCTTTGAGGAGCAGCAGCAAGTCAGCATGACGTCACTTGAACCATGACTCGGACCAGAAACTACTACACACAAGTCTACGCTGAGGACGAGACCATCAACGTCGTGCAGATTCACTCTGATGGTTACTCGTGACATTTGTGACGATCTGTGAACATTTGTTTGATATGAAACCTGTAATGCTCATGAACAATATTCATATTGGAGTTAATAGCTTATCCAGTGTCAAAAGTTAAAAGTTAGTTGAATAATTACATCTATAATCACATGTAATCAATAATATGTATTGCATAAGTACAAACATAATCATACATTATAGTAATCAATAACATGTACATTAATTAACAGAGGCTTGATATTGAGGCTAGTGTGAACTATCATGCTCATTTTTAGACCCCCAGGGGCCGCTGGGAATGAACTGGGGCCAAAACTTTTGTGCACAAAACGAGACCACTTTTACAACTTTTGCCTTCGGTTTTCTACTACTTTCGTCACTTTTTGGAACTCCTTCGGCAGACACGCTCAGCGGGTCTATTGTTTACACAAGGGATCAGCTGTTGGGGTTGCGCAATACCGCTCTCTCTCTCAGCGCGGAATGGACGATTCCCGTGGAAATTAAGAGGAAAAGACGCGGATGCAGAGCAGGTCGGATGAAACAAGAGAAGCGTAGGTTCCGTCCCTTTATTCCATCGATCATAATGGGAAATGTACGTTCGATCGTGAATAAAACGGACGAGCTCGCTGCGCTGACCCGGCATCAGAGAGACTTCCGTGAGAGCAGCCTTCTATGTTTCACGGAGACCTGGCTGATGGAGAAGACCCCGGACTCTGTTGTTTCACTGGAGGGGTTCAAGATGGTGCGTGCGGACCGGGACATGGACGGAAAGAGGAGAGGAGGAGGAGTGGCGGTGTTTATTAATGAGAGATGGAGCGATCCCGCGCATGTCTCCATTAAATAACAAGTGTGCACTAAGGACATAGAGTTTGTTGCGGTGGGCATCCGCCCGTATTACATCCCGAGAGAGTTCTCACTTGTGATTGTGTTCACTGTTTACATTCCTCCCTCTGCGGACGCAGCCGCAGCGAGCGAGAGGCTGAGCGCCTCAGTGTCGGACCTGCAGCTCAAACACCCGAACTCTCTCCTGCTCATTAACGGAGATTTCAACCATGCCTCACTTTCCTCCATTCTTCCCACCTTCACACAATACGTGAAGTGCCACACCCGGGAGGACAAGACTGTGGACCTTTTATATGCAAATGTAAAAGGTGCCTTCACCTCCATCCCCCTACCCCCCCTCGGCCGCTCTGATCACAACCTGATACGTCTGCGACCTGAATACACTCCCATGGTGAGGAGACAGCCTGCACAGAAAAGAACTGTTAAGATGTGGAATGATGAAGCCAAGGAGAGGCTGAGAGACTGCTTTGAGTCTACAGACTGGAGCTGTTCTCTCATGGTGATGACATCGACACCTTCAATGACCATTCCACGGATTACATAAAGTTCTGTGAGGGCAACGTCACGCCGACCCGCAAGGTGCGGTGCTTTGCCAACACCAAGCCATGGGTGACCCCGCAACTTCAAGTTCTGCTGAACAAGAAGAAGAGGGTGTTTGCTTCAGGGAGCAGAGAGGAGCTTAAGGAGGTCCAGCGTGAACTCAAGAAGGCGATCAGGATGGCCAAGGACGAATACAAGAGGAAACTGGAGGAGCAACTGGCGCAGGGCAACACAAGGGATGTGTGGAAAGGCTTGAAGAACATCTCAGGTCATGGCCAGAGTGGAGCCAGAGCCACAGCAGGGGGAGACCAAAGATGGGCCACTGAACTTAACCAGTATTTCAACCGGTTTGATCAGGGCCCCCCTCCCCCCTCCACCTCTGCCCCTCACTCTTCACAAAGCTGTTTTTCCTCTGCCTCAGCCCCCTCCCCCCAACTGTTCTCACCTCCAAGACATGTTTCTCCCCCCCAACAAGCCCTACTGCCTCAGCTGCCCAACCCCCCACAGCCACCTCTCTCTGTTACATCTGAACAGGTGAGGAGAGAATTAAGGCGACTGAAGATCAGGAAAGCTGCTGGACCAGATGGACTCAGCCCCAGACTGCTCAGGGACTGTGCTAATCAACTTTGTGAGTTGGTCACACACATCTTCAACCTGAGCCTCAAACTGGAGAAGGTCCCGGTCCAGTGGAAGACCTCCTGTGTGGTTCCGGTTCCCAAGGCGGTGCACGCGAAGGAGCCGAGCCACTTCAGACCAGTCGCCCTGACCTCCCATCTGATGAAGACCTTGGAGAGGCTGGTACTCCGCGAGCTACGCACGACGGTGAGCTCTGCGTTGGATCCGCTGCAGTTCGCCTACAGGCCAAAGATGGGGGTGGACGACGCCGTCATCTACCTGCAGCACCGGGCACTGACTCATCTGGAAGCCGCCGGTAGCACTGTGAGAGTCATGTTTTTTGACTTCTCAAGTGCTTTCAACACCATCCAGCCGGCGCTGCTAAGGAAGAAGATGGAGGACGCAGGAGTTGGGACACAGCTGGCAGCATGGACGATGGACTACCTCACCAACAGGCCGCAGTATGTGAGGCTGCAGGACTGCAGCATCTGCAGCACCGGGGTGCCTCAAGGGACAGTGCTGTCACCTTTCCTTTTTTCCCTCTACACGGCGGACTTTACCTATGACTCCAGCAGCTGTCACCTCCAGAAGTTTTCCGACGACTCGGCCATTGTGGGCTGCGTGTCTGGGGGGGGGGCGAGCTGGAGTACAGGTCAGTCATCAAGGACTTTCTTGACTGGTGTGAGAGCAACTACCTTTGCTTAAACACCGGTAAGACAAGGGAGATGGTGATTGACTTCAGGAAAAAGTCCCCACCACATCAACCGGTGAGCATCCAGGTCTAGCTCTCGTGTTAACGCACCACAGAAAGTTACATTACACGCAATGAAACCTTATTTCTGAGTCTTAAAGCAATAATGATATCTTACCTCAATAGACGAGTGACGCGCACCTGGTTCCGTCAAGTTACTGCACAAACGTGAGGCAAAATGCTATCGATCTTTGTCAACAAGTGTGACGTCACATCCGGAGGTTTGGAGGAAGGGGCGTGTGCGGCAATTTGAAAACTTTTTAGCTGACACTAAATTTAAACTAAACTTAACTTGGTCTTTATACAAGCATATCTACAATTGTATTCATGGCGCTTTTAAACAAACAAGCACAATATCTCATTTTATTCCTGTGGTATGACGTCACCGCTGCAGGATCAGTTCATTAGCGTGTGTGACGTCACCTCTGCAGGATCGCGATTAATGTTGACAAACGTCATGTAGACGCTCATGATCGCAGCTAAATAAAAAGAAAACATATGTCCTAGACGCAATCTCAATGAAAGACTCTATTTTCATAGAAAAGCGCACCGGATTATAAAGAGGATCATGCGAAATAGCACAGACTTTATTTTACTCATTCATAAAACAATGTCAACATTATGGAGTTGAAACACCTACAAATATACAATATAGTCACTTTTACAGGACCTTTTAAGCATGTATTAATCTGCGAGAGCCTGTTGACTTCCGCGATGTGTGAACAATCCAAGCTTCAAAAAATTAAAATTAAGCATTTTTACCGATTTATATTCACTCTGTACCTCCTTAAAGTGGTTTGAGGTCGTTAAACACAATCGGGGTTAGAATCGCACTGTTGACATTAAACATTTCAAGTGCGCTTCATAGTTGTAGAATTACGGTAGCCAAAAGGACAACAGCAACACGTCACGTCACGTTACCATGGCAACGAAGAGGTGGGCGACGCGTCAAATGTAACCCGGGTCGTTTGAATCCGACGTCGGGGGGTGCTCTGTATATTACTGGGTGACCCGGGTAGGCGAATACCGATGTTTTTGTCCCCCCTGTAACGGCACCCTAGTGACGCCAGGGGAAATGCACGGCGTAGGACGTATGACGCCTTGGGTGTGAGGACGTGTTGTTCACTCAGATGACTTGCACTGAATGAAGTGAATGGACTGATAATCAGTCATGATGGAAGGATGTGTGGATTTAATCATCTTCATATAAATACTGACTTACATAAATAACTAGAGTCAGTCAGTGAGGAGCATATTTTCCTCTGAGAGTAACTTCCAAAAATGTCCATGAGACCTGGTCTTAAGCTCAGTGTCAGCCTTTGTTAAATCTCATCCTCCACTGCAGACAAGTTCAGACATGTATATACTAAGAATTGCATTGATTTCCTACTAAAAATGGTCATTCATTCGAACCCAAATGGTGCACAAAAATATTCATGTGTAAGAATCTGTGCTTGACACGAATTCAAGCCCTTTTCCTTTGTTCATCAAAATCAACAAAGAATTCAGACGGGTTCATCCCTTTCCATGCCTCCATTTCAATATGTCCATCATGTTTAAATGAAGCACAAGACTTAAATTTCTCCATTTCTGTGATCATGAAAAAACAAAAACAAATGAAAACATGAATTCAAACTAACAGTTTATATTTGTTAATTTTAAACATGTCTGATATGAATCACACAAGTGGATTATTTAAAATTTAAAACATCTTCAGATGAAGTTTAACGAGAATAGAAACTGTTAACCAGTAACTTATCATCATAATCGCGTTGTCTGATCGTCTCTGACGTCATTAGAATGTGTGGCTCACCTGCAACTGTTTAACGTGTTTGGGTTTCAGCGTATTCTGATTATATTCCTGAGATAAAGGTCATTTACAAATAGTCATTATGTGATGTTGTATTAAGTGTGTTTTAAGGATGCGATCACAAAAGGTTTGAACCTGCAGCTTGACTTTGATGGAACTGACGTCATGTTTCTGTGACTCTCACCTTTAAGAGAATCAAAAGAAATGAAAGTACAAAAATAAATGTACAAAAGAACCTGAATCAATACCTGAAAAATACCTTTGTAAAAACGTTTTAACGTCAATTTTACTTCCATGCAATTTCCACATTTTTCCCAGCAGATGGAGCCCTTCAGAAAAATATAAGACAGCGGTATATTGTGCTGCATTCAGGTGCTGATGGTCGATTTGTCTCTTTATCCCTGTTTTTAACACGATATACTTGTGCGAAAATCTTCTAGCCAACATTTTATTCGAATCAAAAGAGATCGTTTGTCTGCCATGTACTGCAGATGATGAACAAAAGTAGAAACTTGTTTCTACTTGGGATGGTATTGTAACTAAACAGTCAGAAGTAATAATATATTGAAAATTTTAATAGTCACTAAAAAATTAAAATTAAATTGAACTTAAACTTAAGAATAACTTTCTGTACACAACTCAAGAACAACAACAAATCAAATATTGCATAATAATGCAAAAGGCAAGTTTACAAGCTAAGCTTATATCATCTCAAGCACTAGGTTTTGTCTTGAAGGAGACAGACTTGCAAATCCAATGTTATAAAAGTTTTCTGTTGACGATCATAAACAATACTTTACTAAAATAATAATATTCATTTACACACATGTTTCCAAAGGGCTGTTTCTAGGTGATGATTTTACAAGAAAAAATGTGACTTACTGTTTGTCATCAATGTGTTGTTAATGGAATGTTTGGCTCTTTTGGAACAGGACAACATCTTGAATAACTATAATAAGCGTTTGAGTGGAAACAAACTCCTTTCTCAAACTGGGCACAATAGTCACTAATGAATCAGCCCAGTGAACAAAGAACTATATTTTAAGAAAATGATTAGTTATTAGTTGAATTGAATTCATAGACAGTAATTCTGACTAACAGACAAGACGCAGGGTTAAGGGTCGGAGTTGAAGAAGAACAGGAAGGATGAGATTGGTAATATATATATATATATATATATATATATATATATATATATAGTGTATTTTATAGGAACAGCCCACGTGGTGAAGTTTAGAGACAGAATGTTTTGGATGCACGATCACAGTGTTGGACAAAGAATCAGACCCTGCTGCAGAAAAACATTTAAGGGGGGCATTACATTTTTTTAGGGGGGCAAACTTTTCAACCTAAAAACGTATTGGCTTTAGGCTGCACAATGGCTCTGCTACTACTCGCACAGTACTGTTAGGGGTTTTTGTGTTCCGATGAACCGACCCCTCCCCAGCCTCGTACGTGGTGGTGGAATGAAGGACAGACACATGGATGAGTTTAAGAAAAATGCTCGTTTAGTGAATTATGCAAAAGTCAGAGACAAACTTACGTGAACACGGGCGCTAGCAAGCAGAGAGATCTATCGCAGACGTCTTTGAATGCCAGAACGCAAAGATCTCACAAAATGGTGGATCTTTATAGTAGAATATTCAGGTTAACGCCTCTAGTCAAATGTACATGTAGGATTGGTCAGTAACTGTAAACACTTGATTCTAAGATGGCCGTCGCACGTGATCGTAGTGGAAACTTACCGAAGGTTTGTTGTTTTCTAGAGAGAGTTTGTTCCCAGCTTCTTGCTGGACTGTTGTTTCTTTCAGTGTGAGTTTTCAAACAGGTGTCCACAGATTTGCTGGGAGTCTGGGATTGTTTAATCTTTCTGTGTGTGCAAGGCTTTGTGACCTCTGCCTTGTGTAGCAGTCAGTGAATGCAATGAAAGAATAGGATTATTTAATATGAATTAAATATGTAAGATTATGAGTTAATCAAGTGACTATTTGAAATGTGTGTTAAATCTAGATGATTGATTACAGTAAAGTTGTCATTTCCTTACACAACCTTCCTTAATTATTCCACTATTCTTTTTTAGTCGCTCCTTCTTCTAGGCTTTTCATGCTCTTCCTTCCTAAAATTTATTCCATCTTTTTCTTACCTGTGATTCAATTCATTTCTTCTGGTTTACACTTTTTTTTCCACTTTGACTTTTTTGTACTAGTTACATATTTTCCCGTTTACTCCGTATCTTCTCATCATCCGTGTGTTTCATCAGTTCTCTATGTTGTGGATCATCCAAAAAACATTGATGTCCTCTCATTTCCTCCTCTTGTTAAATCCTTGTTCCCTCATCTCCTCATTTCCCTTTCCTATCATAGCGCACTCTCTCCTGCACAGGCGACCTTCCTAACTTGGTCATGTTCTTCATCGCGCACACTTTAAACAACATCTATCAAATACACACACACACACACTCTTAGACACACACACACATTTCTGCTGTTGACCATGTTTCTATTTTAGCTCGGCACTCAGACGGGCGTCATGGCTCGCTGCAGGAGTTACTTGCAAGGACTGGATGTTTGTGTCACAGTGCTACTGTTGGTAAGCTAATGGCTAATTTACCACTTTATTTATATCTGGGGAAAAGTTCAAACTCTGTAACATATGTTGAAAATATACACGGATAAAAAAGGGTGCGAAAAAATGAATTCTTTTAAAAATATCTTTAATTTGTTTTAGTGTTTTAATGATTAGATCTCTGTATTTGATTCTAGAGCTAATGCTAATAGCTTAAATACAAAATGTATTAAATACAGTTTCAAGCCTGCTGTTTGTCTATGGTAATGAATTAAATAATACTGCACAATAAATACAATTCAAAACATTCAAAACAAAATGTACATGGACAAATATTCAACTTGAAAGAAAAATAAAATGGATCAGTTTTGTAAATTTAAAGAATGCATCTGTTTATGTTGTTATGTTTAAAGATAATGGTTGCTTATTTTAGTGTAATGCTAGAAAATGAAATATAAATCTGTAATTTTGACTTGTAACTGCTTGACATTTGTAATTTACTTAAAACATACCAACATAATGCTAATAGGAAAGAGAAAAATAACTGGACAATAAAATGAAAATAAGAAATACCCTGTTGAATAAAAAAGTTTTAGATTAAAATCAGTCAGAGAAAAAGCAGTCACACATTTAAACAAAAAGAATAATATTGAAATAAAGCAGAAATAATAGTAAACATTCTTATATCTGCTCCTTCCCAATCCCTTAAAAAAAAATCTTGAACAATTTTTTTATTATACATTTAAACACAATGTTTAAATAATTCAAGGTGTGGTTGTACACGAACCAAAAATATTCTTTAAAATGACTTAAAAGACAAAATCTAGAAACTAAATAAACAACAATACAAACTGAGAGTAACTTTTCATCTATGGTAATACTACATGACTTGACAGGTTGTTCAAATAAATATGTTATGTTGTTAATTTATTTACATCCTCCAATCCATTTTTTAAATCCTCATGTTTCCTCTTTGTCGCTGGGAAACTTTTCTGCAACGTCTTGTGAACTCCGGATTAAATCTCTGTGGAGATGGATGAGGTCTGTGATTCTGAGCAGTCAGCTGATCTTCTTCTCTCTCGGGAGGTGGAGCAGTTAGAGAGGAATGTTGACTCTTCTAATGTGAGTTTCCATTCGTCCCGCAGGTGTCCGGCACGGTGATGATCGGCTGTGGATTCTTTGCCATGGACGGAAACATACCAGTGGCTGAGGTGATGATGTGCGACCACAAATACTACATGCATTCTGCTGACAAACTGATCTATGTCTATTTAAAAATCAAATGATGAAAGATTTTTCGGTTAATAAATGAAAAAAGGAAAGGGTGAATAAACGAAGAAAATCTAACAGTTGTCACTAAAAAGTAGAAAATCTAACATAATTGTGAATTTTGTTTATTGCCAATCTATGACTTTAATCACTTCGCAAACTGTATGACTCGAAAATGTAATAAATTCATAGAATTAAATCATTTAATATATTAATAATATTTTGTCCCGCATTTCAATTGTCATAAAAACATTTATTCTTGTATATATTTTTTATTTACAATTTGTTTATTTTTTTCAAGTTTTAGATTTCTTTTCTTTGAATTCAATAAATGGATATTTATCCGGTAATAATTTCTCAAATTCTTTCCATTGTAATTTATTTCCAGCTGTTTGACGATCTTTCCGTTAGTGATGGATTATTGATCTTGCAAGTGTTCGGACCGATCACAGTCCTGGTGTCGATAGTGGGCGTCTGTGCCGCATCACTGGACGTCAAACCTCTGCTACTGTTGGTGCGTGAAGCCTTTGGTTCCACACCTCGGAATACTGTGCTCAACAAGATCCTTGTGCTCCCTCAGTTCGCGGCTCTGGTGTTCGTGGAGTTCCTGGCTCTGCTGATCAAGGCGTCTCCGCTTCTAAAGGTTCAGGCTGAGGTATCTGTAAACCTTAAACTTGCAGCCTCTTGTGGCCTGTGAGATGATGTTCTATGGCCCTCCACTTGATGTCTGATTCTTTATGATTGTGGTAAAATATACATACTGCAATACAAATATATGTTCTGTATATTTTGGTTGGGATAGGAACAGGAGTGACACAACACATAAATCAGTTAATCACAAAATGCAGATAATTTTTTGATAAAAGACATGCAGAAAAGTGAGCTTGGACTAATTTAACTGAATTTTTAAGTTACAAATCCCTCAACCCGTGGTCCAAGAATCAACCGCAAAGCAACTGTTGCTATTTTACTAAATGTATCTCTTCTGTCCTCTGCAGATAGATGGTGCTGTTGACAAGGTGTTTTTGAACGTAACCCCACTTTACCAAGCAGAACCTGACATCCAGAGTGAACTCAACAAACTGCAAACTTCGGTGTGAAAATGCCACTTTACTTTTACAAATGATTTGGCTTGACATGACATGATGGTTTTGTAACATCAAAGACATTAGTTACGTGCGAAGAGTGAACATTTACACCACAATCCCACCATGCTTTCAAGCTGCGGTGCTGGTTGCTGCACCGACCAAATGTTCCATTTCTTGTTGGCAGGAAACCTCAACCTGCCCTAGTTAGAGACAGCTGTTAAAGAAACACATTGAACTTAATTGAAATACTATTTAGCAACAACAACATTTGTCAGAACTAAAACTTAAGGTGTCTTCATTTGTTTGTTTTTTTTAGGACTCATGCTGTGGATTAAAAAGTTTTGAGGACTGGGACCATCATTTCCCAGTCTCGTGCATCTGCAAAGTTCCATCTCCCACTCCCCTAAATGCAGGTCAGCATCCAAGGTAAGTCAGTTGCCCCAACTAGCCGACACTAGGTAGGATCTTAAGTAAGTAAAAAATAATATTAGATAATGAAAAAATGAAAGACAGCTATTATTAAGCCTCACATTTAAAGCTGATTCTTGAAAGACTCCTAATTTTCCATACACGATGGTGAATAATCCTACAAAAGATTTCTGGATCCAGATGGTTCCTGGACACCATCATAAAAACAGCTGATCACCGCAACACTATCAAAAATTCCTGAACATTTAATTTATTCCAAGTTCCAGACAGACATTTAAAAAACAAACTAACTTTGCTCTTTTTTAAATATATTAAAGCAAACACGTTTCGTCAATTTATCTTCTTTGAGTTAGCATGTTAGCCATCTCCTGGTCATAAATACATCAGATGTCTTTAAAAGCACATAAATGTAGCTGATCTAAAAGTCTTCAAACTTTGTTTCTTTTAGCAGCTTCAGCACTGATCAACTTTGTGTGTTTGCGGAACCCTCGGACAAACACCTCAATCAAGTTTGGGTTCATTCTGAGGTAACATTTGTATCTGTGTGTCTAATAAAAAAAAGAATGTTCCAAATTAATGTTAGTTATACCTCGTAAAAAAGCTGCATCAATGTTTGATACATACAGTATATTATGTTATGATCTTGACTAAACTAGTGCCGTTTATTTTTGGTTTGTAATTATTTAAAATTGCCAGCATATGTGGATGTACAGCTATGTTCAGAATAATAGCAGTCCAACATGACTAACCAGATAAATCACTGTTTTTGGTATAAAACATAATAATAAATAGAAAATAATTTACCAGGTCTAGTAAAGTCAGAGGAACCAACAGACCCAACTTTAATGATATGAATACTACTGGGTCTGTGTAATTGACTAATTAAGTAAAAGGGGCGTGTTCAAAAAATTAGCACTGTGGAGTTCAATCAGTGAGATCATTCATTATGTGAAAGAAACAGGTTTCAATCAGGTGGCCCTTATTTAAAGATGAAGCCAGCACATGTAGTGCATTCAATTCTCTGTGAAAACTGTTGAAAGATGGGTCGTGCCAAACGTTGTACAGAAGAAATGCGTGCTTTGATTAAAAAGTTGATTGGAGAGGGGAAAACGTATAAAAAATTGCAGGAAATTATCGGCTGCTCAGCTAAAATGATCTCCAACGCTTTCAAATGGAAAGACAAACCAGAGAGACGAGAAAGAAAACGTAAGACTACCATTCGAATGGACCGAAGGATAGTCAGAATGGCAAAGACTAAGCCAAGGGTCTACTCCAGGGAGATCAGAGATGGTCTGAAGGTACCTGTGAGTGCTGTGACAATGAGAAGACGCTAATGTGAGGCTAATCTACCAGCAAGAAGGCTCCGCAAAGTCCCACTGTTGCAAAAAAGACATGTGCCAGAGGTTGGTTGACTCCATGCAGCACAGATGTGCAGCAGTTATCAAAAACAGGGGTTATTCAGGGTTTATTTAGTAAATATTCGATTTTGTAATGAGAAATGCCGACACTGCTATTTTTTTGAACACAGAAATATCACCTTTTCTTTCATATTCTGCAAAGTAAATAAATATTGATACTTTTTTCTTTATGATTTGTTGTGCAATACCATGTGCAGTGTTCCTAATGAAAGAAAATAAAAAATATTATAAGGATTTTGGGCTTTATTTACTTTTTAAAAAACACTGCTATTATTTTTGAACATAGCTGTGTGTAGGCGGAAGAATAGCGGGCATTAGCATGCAGCCAGGCAGCATCTCGGAAGGTGCGGAGAGTGTTCAGTACTTTGAGGTTTAAACGTGCCCACAGATGAGTCATACCTTTGTAAAAAACAAAACAACTTTCCGTATACTGTGACTAGGAAACAAGTGTTGAAAGATAACAAGAGATATGTAGCTTAGTGGGAAGCCAGTGTGGAGGCAAATACAAAAAACAACACTGAAGTGTTACAAAAGTAAACTGTATACTGTATATTAAATCCATCTTTAAATGTTGTTATAACAGAGTTTTTTTTTTTTTGTGACAGCCCTGCGGTCCGATCCTGAAGAGTTACATAAGCTTTCCCATTAAACTTCGCATCGGAATCATTTCGGCGTTTGCCACAATAGCGGTAAGTCAACACTCCTGCAGACGTGCCATATTTTTCTTTTACAGTGTAAATTTAAATACTTTAAACGCATTCATATATGAAATGAAAGGATTAAACTTCAAATAGAAGCCACAGGAGAGGCGCAGACCCCTGCCGAGCAGCTTATTTTCAATCATCTTGGTATTTACCGTTTAATTTATGTAAATTAATTTGTATTTATATAATCAGTGTTTCAAATTTCAGTAATAGTTAAGTTCAAGTACCTTTACTAGGACAACGGGGCAGTATCATTCCGGAACTCTCTCAGACAGCACAAGATAACTGAGGAAGAAAAGTAGTAGGCCACATACCTTATATCCTTTTCTATAGGGGGTGAAGTATCCTTCAAATGGATCATGGATTTACAGGGCAATCCAAACGTAAAAACTTCAAGTGGCAACATAGAATTCTACGAAACTGTTCAAATAACTGACGTCTGTGTGTTACAGGTGGCAGCCATGACACTGTCATTGGCTCTGGGTTTGGAGCGATACTGGAAGAAGCCAGTAAAAACTCCGGCCGATAGTTACACTCGAGTCAACTACGAGCCTCAGACACTCCATGACCTGACCTTTGATCACTGAGCCGACCTAGTATTTAAGTATTTATTCATACATTTGGCAAAGTCGGCAAGGGTAAGGCTACATCCAAAGTCAGGGCCACGAATGGTTTGCGGGCCTGATTATTAAATGTCATACAGATGAGAGTCTTTAATAAATGCTATTTTAACAACACACCAATCTTCTTCTTGCTTTGGCCTTTAGTAAAATCAATTGAATATTATAAAAAACTTCTTAACCCTTATACAGTGGGGCAAAAAAGTATTTAGTCAGCCACCGATTGTGCAAGTTCTCCCACTTAAAATGATGACAGAGGTCTGTAATTTTCATGATAGGTACACTTCAACTGTGAGAGACAGAATGTGAAAAAAATCCAGGAATCCACATTGTAGGATTTTTAAAGAATTTATTTGTAAATTATGGTGGAAAATAAGTATTTGGTCACTTCAAACAAGGAAGATCTCTGGCTCTCACAGACCTGTTACTTCTTCTTTAAGAAGCTCTTCTGTCCTCCAATCCTTACCTGTATTAATGGCACCTGTTTGAAGTCGTTATCTGTATAAAAGACACCTGTCCACAGCCTCAAACAGTCAGACTCCAAACTCCACTATGGCCAAGACCAAAGAGCTGTCGAAGGACACCAGGAAAAGACTGGGAAGAGTGAATCTACAATAGGCAAGCAGCTTTGTGTGAAAAAATCAACTGTGGGAGCAATTATCAGAAAATGGAAGACATACAAGACCACTGATAATCTCCCTCGATCTGGGGCTCCACGCAAGATCTCATCCTGTGGGGTCAAAATGATCATGAGAACGGTGGGCAAAAATCCCAGAACCACACGGGGGGACCTGGTGAATGACCTGCAGAGAGCTGGGACCAAAGAAACAAAGGTTACCATCAGTAACACACTACAACGACAGGGAATCAAATCCTGCAGTGCCAGACGTGTCCCCCTGCTTAAGGCAGTGCATGTCCAGGCCCGTCTGAAGTTTGCCAGAGGGCACATGGATGATACAGCAGAGGATTGGGAGAATGTCATGTGGTCAGATGAAACCAAAGTAGAACTTTTTGGTATAAACTCAACTCGTCGTGTTTGGAGGATGAAGAATACTGAGTTGCATCCCAAGAACACCATACCTACTGTGAAGCATGGGGGTGGAAACATCATGCTTTGGGGCTGTTTTTCTGCTAAGGGGACAGGACGACTGATCCGTGTTAAGGAAAGAATGAGTGGGGCCATGTATCGTGAGATTTTGAGCCAAAACCTCCTTCCATCAGTGAGAGCTTTGAAGATGAAACGTGGCTGGGTCTTCCAGCATGACAATGATCCCAAACACACTGCCCGGGCAACGAAGGAGTGGCTCCGTAAGAAGCATTTGAAAGTCCTGGAGTGGCCTAGCCAGTCTCCAGACCTCAACCCCATAGAAAATCTGTGGAGGGAGTTGAAAGTCCGTGTTGCTCGGCGACAGCCCCAAAACATCACTGCTCTCGAGAAGATCTGCATGGAGGAATGGGCCAAAATACCAGCTACTGTGTGTGCAAACCTGGTAAAGACCTATAGTAATCGTTTGACCTCTGTTATTACCAACAAAGGTTATATTACAAATATTGAGTTGAATTTTTATTATTGACCAAATACTTATTTTCCACCATAATTTACAAATAAATTCTTTAAAAATCCTACAATGTGAATTTCTGGATTTTTTTTTTTCACATTCTGTCTCTCACATTTGAAGTGTACCTATGATGAAAATTACAGACCTCTGTCATTATTTTAAGTGGGAGTACTTGCACAATTGGTGGCTGACAAAATACTTTTTTGCCCCACTGTATATGCCACATCAAGTTAGATGGCTGACCAGATTTTGTCCAGGGACTGAGTTTAAAATTGAATTCAAAGAAAACTTTAATTTGTCTAAGTATTGCAATTGTTTATGGATATGTTGGTTCATGTCAGTATAGGTTAAGATAAAAGGGGACGGTAGGGACCACCCCCTTGTATTTATAATAACTGCTAGATTGAGCGTCACCCTCTCTCTCTCTCTCTCTCTGCTGCAACAGAAGACCGGGTGAGTTTGCCTTCTTAACTACTGAGTCATTTTTAACTATAGGATGCGCTTTAATTTAAAATCTAAACATGAATGAATCAAAAATATTATAAAAAAAACTTTGTTCATAATTCCATTCGACAGTTTGACGTTGAACCTCTGGCGAGTCTTTTGAGAAACGCATCGAACAACTGAACCTGAAGATGGGAAAAGTCAATCTGTGCCTCAAAATCATCTTAATCATCTTCAATGCTGTGTTTGGAGTAAGTGGAAAAATATATTAAAGTGAGACTTATCACAGTTCAAGTTACAATTGATATATTCTGATATTAAACGTATATACTGCTTGTCTGTTGTAAATTCTGGACTTTAACCATCATCAAGTGTATCAAAGCTACATTTAATTGGTAAACTTTTCTTCAAGCATCCCTCTCTCCCCTCAGATCATTGGATGGCTCATGATTGCAGGATTGGTGAAAACACACGGTGAAATAGATGTAAGTATTCTTGTTGCTCTTGAAAAAAAGTTTCCACTGTAAAGGTTACAAGAGGTTTAGATATGTGGCATTTAGTTTAGCTATTTAGTGTCTCTAAAATCAAGATGTCTACTTTCTCAACACCTGAAGTCTTTGCAGAAAACCAACAAATCAAAATGCCAGGCTAAAAGTCAAATAAATGATGAGGAAGTTGCTGTTTTGAGGTCATGAGCAAGCTCAGTGAAACCTCTCACCTTGTTTTTTTTTTTAAAGCATGAGGAAGTTGAGGACAAATTGAAATTGAAAAGTTAAGGTATCAAATCTGTTCTTCTAAATTGTTGTATAAATCACTTGCAAAACATTTTTAAAGCCATGGTGAGACACAAAGATTAATTTATTGCAGTTATTAAATATTGCACCTTAAAACCAATTGTTAGAAACCAAACACCAAAAATAAATAAAAATATGTTTTAAAAACCTTACATAACCCCGCAGAGCTTTCCAATGTTTTTTCCAATAGGGCCGAGAAAGAACAATGCACTTGCCACCCAGCAGGGGGCAGGAACCCTTAACTGCGAGGAAGCCCTCCAAAAACACATGTGGGTGAACTGTGGGATTTGGCTTGGAGTGCCTTGCATGCATTCATAAAACCAAAATGACTTCTCTGTGAAGAAAGTAGCTGTTTGCCTGACATCATTACCATCTACGTAACCAGGATTAGGGAGAATGCCTTAGAGTCTTGCACTCCTCTCCGAACTCGGCCAACACGAAGAAGCTGCATGCCTTGATGTTGTGGCTGGAGCTCAGTCAGACAATGCAGGAGGAAGGAGCTTCTGTGGGTGCTGGCCACCTGATAGATGATCACCTCCATGAGGACACAACACAACGTTTTCCTACACAAATGTCACAATTATGTTGGGATCACAAAGTAAGACAAACTTGGTGCAAATAAAGCTTAGGACATGTCGCCGCCCCAGCACAACACTACGGTTTCAAAGAGTAGAAACAAGAATAGTCCTCCCAACTGCTAGGGTGCGAGTGCATTTTTGTCTCGCAGTGGCCAGGCTCCAGGGGATAAACCATCAGCGGGGCTCTGCTGGAGGGCCAAAGCATGCATGAAGTAGAACTTTGAAACAGTGTAATATTTTTTTCTGATCTTGTCTTGCTGTAGCTGAGTGTGGCTGTGTTGGGGTGTTGGCTGTATGCCATCAGTGCCGTTGTTGTCTCCATGCTTGGAATCCATGCAGTATGCAATGAGAAAGTACTCCTCCTTAAAATAGTATGTACACCAGTGACTCCTAACACAGTATTCCATCATCCTATTATCTAATAAATGTGTAAATATTTAGTCTGCAGGACTCAAAGCTCTGGCACTGGTGGGATGTCTTGTCCTTGGATTCATGGTTCTTGCAGAAGGTATCAAGGTATTTATATTTACGTCCTTTTTTTAAAAAAACATTTATGAATGATAAATCTTTTTCTTTTTTGGAGATTACATAAATATCATGCACAACAGTTTTACAACCTAAATTGTAATATCCATAAATATGGTTTTGTTCCCTATTCTGTCCTTACAGATTCGACAGCGCTTTGATGACCCTGACTCTGTGAGGGAACTAATGCAGTTATCTGAGTGGCGGGACATGCTTGACATTGTACAGAGTGAGGTAAAATACTCTTTTTATATCTTCGTATACTTACACTGTTTCTCCTCTGCTGGATCAACGAGTGACACTGACTGAAAAGGCTATTAATTGTTACAGGGGCGGTATGCAAATTGAGTTGAAAAGGAGTTGGAAAATAAATGAATGATTCACACCTTCAATACAGTAATTTTTATCACTGTTTATGATCATCGATTGTAAGTCATTAAAAGCTTGTTAATGTTTTTTTTTGTGGTGGATGTTTTGAGCTTTGAGCAAAGTGGACACACGGTCTAGTAATTACCATGTAATTACAAATAACACAAGAGTTAATCAATGTTGACAGATGCCTAAAGCTCAGAAAAACACCCTTTACTTTAGCCATGACATTAGCATGGATTATAAAACATTTTCCTGTTTTTATAATATATTAAGTCCACCCCAAGTAAATGTATGGTTATTATCTGCATAACATCTTCTTTAAACCTCGTGAATGTATGTAAGGTCACCATGTTCTGAACTTACAAAAATAAAACACTGCTACATGGAGTGGACCTTTGAGGGTTTTTGGGGTTAGGGTTGAGTTTTTGTTTTTTTCATGGACTTCTGACTCATATTGGAAATGAACATGTGATTGTTCACATCTTCTGTTGCAGGGGAGGTGCTGTGGACTGGCGAGTGCCAGAGACTGGGGCGACAACATCCCTGACAGCTGCTCCTGCTCTGGAGATGGTTGCATTTATCGACCACAGGTTCGTATTGGAAGCTAATATGTCTTTCATATCAAGTAATTAAAGTATCTTCCTCTCCAAGATGCACTAAGTCTCTCATCATGACCATGTTTTGAACTTATTACTTTATAATGTTCTCTACCGTCTGAAATCTCAGCGAACAAAAGGTTACAAGAGCAGAGTCGATTATGACCTAATAATGGCTTCACTCCTCCTCCAGCCAGCTGTAATCACACCCCGCTTTGCTTATACAACAAGTCCCTTGAAGGTGGTGACTTCAGGGTTGATGATGCGCGGTGACGAACATCAATGCTTGACCAATCACGGCAGAGTGGTTGTGGTTAGGGTAAACAAGATTTAATCTCCAGAACAACGTTTTCAGTGGCTAACACATTTGTGTAAATATATCAATAAAAATAGATTTTGTACAAACAAACATACTGATGAGTACAATAGAGTCCAAGATCTATTTAAGACACACTTAAATCAACACATTAGTTGCCCTTTAAGTTTGGTACTTGCTGTTTCGTGGGCAAAAAGATGGAGGGACACAAGAGCAACTCAGGCTACAAATACGTTTTACATCAAGACTGCTGAGAACGACTGAATGAAGCAAAGGAAAAATTCAATGTCACAATACCAATGAAGAAATGCTGTTTTTTGAGACGTGAAGGTCGCTCAATATCTGCACCACATTGCTTCTGTGTTTCAGGGAAGCAGCGGTCCAGTGCAAATCTACGGAGAGGTAATGATTCCACTGACAACATCGACTCAACAACCACTACTTTAACCAAATCACTACTTTATTCTAGACTTGTGGCAGGTTGATCTTAGACTATATTAGCCCCTGGTTCAAGATTGTTCTGGGAATTCTCTTCGGTTTTGCCGCATTCTACGTAAGTAGAGATCCGACTTTATTGATCAATATAATAGAATGGTATCAATGATTTATACTTACTGTTCGGCCTAATAACCCATGAGTTTTCTATGTCTTAAAAACATGTTTATTTCTTCTTGTATTTTCAACAACTTATTTATCATATGATCTTTAAGTAGGATTTTGAACTCTTTTTTCCCTCTATATGATCTTACAGCTGTTGGAATTTCTCCTGTTCCTCCTCATGATAAAGCAGGTCAGACGTGCAGACGGCAATGTCTCTGTCTAAATGAAGGGCCTCGGAGCTTCCCGGGGTCTCTATGGTCCGCGTACGAATCACCTTTTTGTTTCGGCCATTCCGGACGACAAATAGTGATTTACTAAACTGCTGTCCTTGCCTTGCATTTTAGAACCTTTTCAAAAGTTAGTAGCTCTTTATCATTCATTTTATATCATTATTTTTTCAATATTTTGCATTCCTATCTATAAAGAACCTTAACAGTGGATCAGGGAAAGTTCTGGTGAATAAAACGTGTGTAAACTGTAGTAGTGATAATAAACTTGCTTTGGCTTAAATCTGTTTGATGTGTGTTTCTTATGACTCTTGCACAACTTCAGCCCGTGTTGTCTAAATAATTCAAACATTTCTTGAATGTTTGACACAAAGTGCATAAATAGAACAAACAAACAAACTCATGTATTGAATGTAACCGACAGACTAATGTTAAACTGAGGAACACATTACGTTTCATTAGTTATTTTCTTCTTTCACTGCTTCCTGTTTTCTTGTTATCATTTAAAATAGTCTATGTAAATTAGTTAAATAATTTAAGAAATTAAAATATTTTGTTATTCTGTGTATCCACACAATCTTTTCCTTTAGGCTACTTCCAGCAGGGGTCGCCACAACCAACTTCATGTCCTCTTTCACTACATCCATAAACCTTCTTGTTGGTCTTCCTCTAGACCTCCTGTCTGGCAGTTCCAACCCCAGCATCCTTCTACCAATATACTCACTATCTCTCCTCTGTACATGAACAAACCATCTCATTCTCTCTGACCTTATCTCCAAAACATCTAACATGTTCCTCCTACATTGACTCATTCCTGATCCATCTTCGTCTCTCTCAAAGAGAACCTCAACATCTTCATCTCTGCTACCTGCAGCTCTGCTTCCTCCCTTTTCACACAATGATGAATGACAATTGTTTTTCTTTTTCTTGCAGAATTTACAACATCAATTTAATTCCATTGCAGTTTTTACAGCTGTCTTTCCCCATAAACTCATTTCCACTGAATGTTTGCTAAAGAGAAAAAAAGTATACATCTAGACCTATGGCATGCACAACTAAAATAACCTAAAATACCTTTAAGAGAATCAAAAGAAATGAGAGTGCAAAAATAAATGTACAAAAGAACCTGAATCAATACCTGAAAAATACCTTTGTAAAAACGTTTTTAACGTCATTTTTACTTCCATGCAATTTCCACATTTTCCCAGCAGATGGAGCCCTTCAGACAAATATAAGACAGTGGTATATTGTGCTGCATTCAGGTGCTGATGGTCGATTTGTCTCTTTATCCCTGTTTTTAACAGGATATGCTTGTGCGAAAATCTTCTAGCCAACATTTTATTCGAATCAAAAGAGATCGTTTGTCTGCCATGTACTGCAGATGATGAACAAAAGTAGAAACTTGTTTCTGGTTGGTTTGGTTTCTACGTGGGATGGTATTGTAACTAAACAGTCAGAATTTTCCTTTTTGTTTATGATGTCATGAATTTGAATTTTAAAACAATATATCAACATAGAGGGCATGTTCACAACCACCACAGAAGTAATAATATATTGACAATTTTAGTAGTCACTAAATTTTTTTTACTTAAACTTAAGAATAACTTTCTGTGCACAATTCAAGAACAACAACAAATCAAATATTGCATAATATTGCAAAAGGCAAGTTCACAAGCTAAGCTTATATCATCTCAAGCACTAGGTTTTGTCTTGAAGGAGACAGACTTGCAAATCCAATGTTATAAAAGTTTTCTGTTGACGATCATAAACAATACTTTACTAAAATAATAATATTCATTTACACACATGTTTCCAAAGGGCTGTTTCTAGGTGGTGATTTTACAAGAAAAAATGTGACTTACTGTTTGTCATCAATGTGTTGTTAATGGAATGTTTGGCTCTTTTGGAACAGGACAACATCTTGAATAACTACAATAAGTGTTGAGTGGAAACAAATTCCTTTCTCAAACTGGGCACAATAGTCACTAATGAATCAGCCCAGTGAACAAAGAACTATATTTTAAGAAAATGATTAGTTATGAGTTGAATTGAATTCATAGACAGTAATTCTGACTAACAGACAAGACGCAGGGTTAAGGGTCGGAGTTGAAGAAGAACAGGAAGGATGAGATTGGTAATATATATATATATATATATATATATATATATATATATATATAGTGTATTTTATAGGAACAGCCCACGTGGTGAAGTTTAGAGACGGAATGTTTTGGATGCACGATCACAGTGTTGGTCAAAGAATTAGACCCGGCTGCAGAAAAACATTTAAGGGTGGCATTACATTTTTTAGGGGGGCAAACTTTTCAACCTAAAAACGTATTGGCTTTAGGCTGAACAATGGCTCTGGGAGTACTCGCACAGTACAGAGAAATAATTCCCCCTTTTACTAAAAAGTGACGTTTGATCCCAAAATCGAAAAAAAACAACAAAGTTTAGTGCTGTGTCCATTTATTAAACTAAAACACTATAACATTTCACTTCTACTTAAAACATAAGCACTGAAGTCAAGCTGAACACTGGATTGAACAATCAAATACGTTTTCATCTCATTGATGATCACCATGTCAGGTGTGATGTGTGATCTGTTTGATACTTAATGAAGCCCAGTTGCTGAAAAATATTATATATATATATAAATATATATAAAGTTTTTTTAAAGGGCACCAAATGACCAACATGACAATATAGGCTATTTAGTCATTCTACAGGAGCCTTGTTTTTAAAAGGTACAATAAAAACATTACTGAACTGAGCCCAAGTCCAAGGCAGGTGTCTTGGTGCGTTCAAGTACCGGCTTTAGCTGCAGCTACTCTCTCAGTTTGAATGTTCACTCCAGGGTTCAGGTTGACTTCAGTGTGTTTTCAGTAGACATGGATGGCGCTGCTAACCAATAATGTCAAATGATAACAATAACTGTAGTGGAACCTAATGACCACTTGGGTGCACTGTTCTCTTGACATTGATGGATGTGTGTTGAGAGATCGAAGACGATAATAAACAAACATATTTTGAATCCCGGATTGCTGTTAGCGTTGTTGAGTGTTCTCACATGAAAATAACTAAAGAGTTGAACTACAACATTGTTCATTTACATCACCTGTAATAGGCCAGCGCTTTGGCTTCGTTCGACAGGGCAGAGGGTTGACCCCTCTTATGAAAAGGTTGATCAAGTTTGCAGTGGCAAACCTTAGATGGAAGATGTTGGAAAAAAAAGAGAAGCAAAATAAAGACAGGAGCTAAATCTTGTAGTCATTTATCGGATATTGCAGAGCGACTGTTTCACCACCAGATGGCGACATACCAAACAGAATAAAGTGGTTTTAACGAGGATCGACCACACATGTTCAGTCTTCAATATTTTATTTTTTATTTTGTTTGAAGGAAATAGACATTATCAAACACAGCAAAGACATTTCAACACGTTTAATTGAAAGGTTGCATTAAAAATCGATAGACATGAAGCAGCAGTACTGACCTGATGTTCTCATGAGGTGGTCCTAAAGTTTTGGAAGACCTTTCGTCCAGTGGACGTGAGGTGTTCACTACATGATCGTATTTAGATGTAGCTGTTTCTGAAGTTTCAGAATATCCACCTGGGTGTTCTGTCCCTCCTGAAATCCACAAAGTGGAGAGATTGAATGGAATTTATGGTTGAACGATGGACGGATTAAAAGAGGGAACCAGAGGTGAAAGAGAAGCGAGAGGGAGGAAAAGAGTGTGTGTAATGAGGCCTGACTTGGTTAATACCTCAAGGCGAGGTCTGCCTTCTGATGCCGACACACACACACACACACACACACACACACACACACACACACACACACACACACACCCCCACACACACACATACACACACACACACACACACGGATGCACAGAAGGCACTTTGATTTTCTTTTTAAAATGGAAGCAGTGAAATACAATTACCGAGATGAATGAGAGCCGTCGATCAGACACTGACAGGTCTGTTTTACTGTTCCAGGAGATAAACGACGACGATTCCTTCAACTTTTCCACATCAAAACTTTGACGTCCACCAAAAATACATCATGTAACAAGTCGATAATGATGGATTGATGATGACCAACCTTGATCTGGATCAACAACATGATCTCCGTCCACAATTTATGTTCATTTAATGGAAAGATGAAGTGATTGATTGACAGCAGAAACATCCCAGCAGGACACAGGTTTATTCAAGGTAGATATTAGATATCTGGACTTGATTTCCTGTTGAGACGAAGTGGCCACTCATCGCCTCAGGTTTCGACTCGACATGATAAACATCGTATGTCGTTCTGTCATCCATATGTTGAATCAATGTTATGCGGCTTTGTTTTTCAACAATATTTGTCCTTCTTATTTTTTTTTAAACCATCATTTAATACAAGTTTTTTTCTCCTTCTTTGTCCAGGATTTTGTTAACACGGTTTATTGTTTCCTTGTCTAAAACCACAGACTGTCTCACTTTTACCCTCTGCTTAACATTTAGGTGATATTGTATTTTGAAAAGCTTCATCTGTGACATTTTCTCAGGTTAAGAATGTGACCTAAGGCTCTGAACTTAAAAAACTAAGAGACGCCAGAGATGAAAATTGGTTTAAAGTCGCAACCATTTTACTTGCAAGGAGAGTTTAATACAGAACCTTCTCCTCGAACGTCTCATTTTCACTCATTTTCAGTGAAAACTGTTTCGGTTAGAAGTTACAAGTCCAACGCAAGTTATTGATTATCCAAGACTTGAGACATAAAACAGAGACCGGAATAAACGAATGCTGTTCAATAAAGCATAAAAACGTTTATATACTGTATCTTCTCCGAGTAAAAGAGGTACAGGTCATTTACAAGATTCTCACACATTTAATTTTCAACTGAGACTAAGGATTGTTTAAAACACAAGAAATGATTAACAAGCGGTTAAGCAAATTTGACAAAACAATCAAAACACTCATCACAGTATTTTCCATCACATTTATTATGACTAACCACAGTTTCTGACTAAACCACCTACTACGATAACGTTTATTTTTTATTTTTTTTATGGCACACCTTGTCACCATCATTTTATTCTTAATCAAGATATTTTTATTTGTCCCTGACTTCCTTTATCTTAATGAACCCTCACCAGCCTTAATGACATCACGTGGTCTCCAAGGAAATGTAAGTTCCCTTTCCTGTTTAAGGGAGGTAAAGATAGGCCTGACAGATTTTCTCTCACCACCAAAAATAGCGATGAATCTCAGTTTATGGAAAAGTCCATCTGTCCGTCACACAGAACATTAACTACACCTCCGAGGGTTTGCCCCGCTCAAAGTTTTCAATTGGGATTTTGAGGGGGAAGCAGTCGAGTTGGAGCCTCAGGTCATAGTTAATCATGTTCCTCAACCCAAATTTAGGTGGGGCGCACAGTAAAAAAAACATTACCTTGGAGGTTGCTATCATTGAAAGGTCGCCCAATGAGTTGTTTGGTTGTCCGGGGCCCCGGCAAAGTTGGCACAAAAACTTGAAATTACACAGAAAACACATTGCGGACATTTAAAGCCCAAAAAGGGTGAAGTATATTGAATGGAATAGTCAGGCAATTGATGTAAGAGAATCCATGCACAATTTCCGACCAATTTGAGGTCGGCTTCTGCCACAGTTTCTTTTTCACTTTACGGCCATTTTTCCACTGATGAATTGCCGCCAAAACATAAATGCAAAACTTTTCCAATCATTCAAAGACTTTGCTCACGATTTTTTTAAGTCTCTGACACGAACAATACAGCAACAGTCAGATTGCGAAGTCTGTGCAAAATTCCGTCATTTCTATAAAATTCGGTGTCAGGGGGGTTGGAGATCAAAACATTGAGAAAAAATTGTCCAGTTTTTGCTTTATCATTGTTTTTCTCATCTTTACCTTTTTATTCCCCAGGATTAAGGTAAGCAATGACCAAAGAGTGATTGTCGTAGAGCCTAACCATGTCACAGTCGCCCAAAAAAGACAAGGTTTTATTTCCCCAATTTCTTTCCTTCCTCTTTCCTAGCACAACAATTCAAAAGTTTGGGGATATTAGCTATATTAAGTTTTTTTTTATTCTTCACACATGGTCAAATCTACGTGGCCCTGAGTCGAGTCTGGAGTCAGGCCTCAGGCTTCCATAAATACATATGCAGTGGTGGAGGTCGTTCACCTTGACCCAGAGACCACACAGGGGATACCTCAAACACATTTGTTTTCGGGCCTCTGGTTCACCTTGACCGAGAGACAACACAGGGGATACCACAAACACATTTGTTTTTAGGCCTCTGCTTCACCTTGACCTAAAGACGACATAAGGGTTACATGAAGTCTCCCGCCTTAGTTTCAACTAAAGAAAACAGTGTCTTTGTAATAACAGGGACATAAGAGTGTTAGAAGATCAAATGATAAATTACACTTAAAAACCCCACAACGTATATTATATTATTATTAAGGTCATTATTTGAATATTATATATGTAACACTAACAACAATAACAACGACAACAATAATAATAACAATAATTAAAATGATATAAATACATTTTGATAGATTTTTGCACTTTCAAGAGCTCATAAAATGGACTGTAAATCACAGATAGTAGCTTCTACTGTCACCATCTTTCTCTCTGCTGTGCTCCTTGTTCTCACCTCCCGTACAGTTTTCACTTGAATGTTTCATCACCTCAGAAACTGTTTCCTTCAACTGAGAAAAATCTCTAAATTTAGGAAAATGTTGTCGGAACATGATCTGGAGCTTGTAATCCATGCGTTTGTTTCTTCTCGTCTGGACTATTGTAACAGTTTGTTTTCATGTCTTAACAAGAAGGATCTGTCTCGCCTGCAGTTGATTCAGAACTCTGCAGTGAGAATTCTAACCCGCTCAAGTAGAAGAACTCACATTTCTCCAATCCTTAAAACTCTTCACTGGCTTCCAGTTTCTTTCAGGATCAACTTTAAAATGATGGTTCTTACTTTCAGATCTATTCATGGTCAGGCTCCTCCTTACATCAGTGATCTGATCCAGCCTTACACCCCAGCTCGGGCTCTGAGGTCTGTGGATCAGAATCTACTTATGGTTCCTCGCACATGGTTCAGAACCAGAGGAGAGAAATATTTTCAGACTGTTGTTCCTAAGCTTTGGAACGATCTTCCTCTGTGTTTGCGCTTGATGGATCTACTGACTCCTTCAAGAAACATCTTAAGACGTTTCTATTTGTTCAGGCTTTTCCTTGATTTTCTGGAACTCCTGTTGTGTTATCAGTTTTATCTTGACCTTTAAAGTATATACTTTATTGAGTATTGTTTTGATTGTTTAAGCGCTTTGTGACCCTGGTCTAGAAAAGCGCTATACAAATAAGAATTACTTACTTACTTACTTACTTTGTAGCTTCAACACATGTTCACTCCCTCCGTGGTAAAGATCTCGCGCGGCTGAGCATCTGAGGATACACGAGCGCCTAAAAACAAACAAATTAATTACCGTTTGCTAGCCCAAGAGAAAGAGTCCGGCTCAATCTTTCATCGATCCCTTGAGGGGGAAGAAAGAATCCAATTAGCGATTAATCAGATCTTATCAACATTGATTCATTAACAACATGTTGCTGGTAACACCCACATCGGTTTGTTTAAACCTTCCATCTGTTTCCGTCGCCTGTTTCAGTTAATCGCTGATTTAGGGTCGTTAAAAAAAACTAAAACACAGAGTAGTGATCATGGATTATTCACCCCCCGGCCAAGACGAGGCTACCACAGATTAATCGTGGGCTTTCTGGTGGTGACATTAAGCAATGAATAAAGTTTCTTCCTGAAGTTTCATTACAGGACTTCTAGTAGCGAAATATCTGTTTAACTGAAGTGTTGAACCTTCAGATCACCATAAACAAAAATGATCACATAATCTCTCTATTCACAAACTTAATTAACTTTAAGAAACTGTTTTAATATAGTTTAAAGTTTAAAATATATGACTAATTTTAAAGGTTTCTTTGGATCGTGCTCTTGTTCCCAGATATCTTTCCTCTAAAGACAACTCTATTTTGACAAAATACTCCCACATGAATTCGAAATGTTGTTGCATATAGTTGATATAAAAAGTCATTTTTAACACTAAACAGAGACTTTTGTGGTAAAGTTGTGGGTTCTTTGTTCCGCAAATTTCAGTTGGGACAACATTTCAAATCTGTTGTGATTTCACAGCTTTATTAACATTTATGTTAAGCAACAATTTCCCCAGTTTCTAGTTTAAATGTCACTGATGTTTAGTTGAACTTTAGGACGCAATATGAAAATCTTCTAATGCACTTTAGAAAACACAGGACAACCAAACTAATTAAACAACTTGTTTATTGTGGGTTTAACATGCAAGATCTTAACCACTGGACTGCTTGTCACATTCCAATGTCATTTTATTGCATGAGTCTCAACAGAATCATTATTATTTTTTATCCTTTAAGTGCTACGATCATGTTCAAGAGCGCTCTTAAGAACGCTGTGAAGGAAGCGTTAGTGTTTCCTGGAGAAGCTCTTAGCTTAAGAAGATCTTTCACTAAGAAATAACATTTAGGATGGAGCAGACTCACTCTTAGAAGCCTTCTTAGCGACTGAAAGCTTAGTGATCAACGTCCGGGAAATGCATATCATTCACTTCAAAATAAAAACACAATGATCAGTGATGAAGAAAGGGTTTTTTGAATTATAGTGATGGTCTGATGAAGCGTCATGAAGCAGTGTCATTATCTTCAGAGTCCACTAGATGGCGGTATCTGCACTATTTTCTAAGTTTCTTAGTGTTCTAATGAAGCATCACATCATTTTTAAACTGATGGTGCCACCTACTGACCTCTAAACAACATGACACTGTTTCATGAAGCTTCATCACTATTGAATGACATGTTTAAGTTTTCCACACTCATCTGCATATTTACTGTACTATTATGACCGAATCATTAAACATTAAATCATCTTTGTGGGGCAAAATAACCCGTAAAACAACATTAAACTCACACTTCAGCATTTCAAAATAAATCAACATTTATACATTAATTTTACTGCACTGCTCGTCATACGCGAATGATGCATTCAAGGCCGTAGAAGTTTTATAAAGAAATATTAAAACACACACAAATGAATGGTTTCCACTTTAATGAACCAAGTGAAACATGTAAACTTATGAGCTTTCATAAAATAACTCACTATCACAGATATCAAGGAAACAGAGCGGGTTCACCTACTGAAGATGTTGCCAAAGCCCTCTATGAACTTCTTACGAAGCTTCTCTGGCTTGATCTTAAGGTTCTACTAAAAAAACAGTTAAGAAAATGGGAAACGCACGTGTCTTAGCGCTCCTTTTCAGCCGAAACGGCGGTTGGTACAACAGTGCAATACTGATCATTAAACCTTAAAACGCTAAATAAAATAATAATATTTAAAAATAAATTAAATAGTAACGGAGAAAAGTATTGACCGTGACAATGATTAATTCTGATGGTCGAGGGGAAAAAACTGCTCTTGTTGTGAAGAATTCAACTCTAAAAATGTAAGACTCAGCAGATACTTCCACTAAAAACATTAAATACATGGATAAATACATGTCCTGCCTCAGTTTGGTTCGTGACAGGATGACGTCTCCGTGTGTTGACTCGTCCAGCTGAGCTCAGTCTAATCGCTCCTCATATTAACAGTACGTTCTGCACGTCGGCTGGTTCCATGACTTCCGCAGCTAAATGCCAGGGTGGGTGAATATGTTAATTTCGGGGGGGGGCTCCAGCTCGCCACTGTGTGATCAATGAGGCTTCTGGCTGTTTGCTTCAGTTTCGACTGCTGTGGGGCGCCGGATCATTAAAGGACCGGCAGAGACGGGGCCCCGAACTGCTCGATGAAAAATGATTTCACTCATTATGGAATGCACATATTTTTCATAAGTTAACGTCTCCATTTATCTTCTTCGGCTTTCTTTGCCCCGGAATGTTTCCTGCGGAAGGTCAGGGAAACGGCGGAACCTGAAATGATGAAGAGGACGTGAGCGAGGATCGATATTTTCTCGGTCGTGGAGCAAAACATTTACCTCACAAATGATCCTTGTGTTTCAGAATTCACAGTCTACGTCTGCTCGATTTCAAACTCCAGCCTAGGTACATGAGGATTTCCTCAGCCAGAGTGTTGTTATAATTGAGTGGTTCCACCTTTGAAGGAGGAGAATTGTTGTCATGAACAACCATACCTTCAAATGCTTGGATGTTCATCTTCTTTGTCCTGCACTTTTATTATTGTGTCTTCTTTTACTTTCTCTTCTCAGTCACAGCTGGAGGTCATCACCACAATCACTTTTCCACCCCAGCATTCTTGACGAGTGGGACATTCTTTGAACGCATCTTCAGTGGACCTTGTTCTGACCGAATGAAGTCGGTATCAGACACATGTATGAATAGTGGTTTAAAAACCTGTCCTGGCTCGCGCACATCATGGAAATGCAGTTTTACGTTTTACCAAAACCTCAGCAAAAAGAGATGGATTTTAGGGGTGGCTACAGCAGCAAATACTCACCTGTCAGTCATGTCAACCACGCCCCTTATCGCTCAAATTCAAAGAAAGTGATGAATGGGGATATAGTTAAGAGAAATGGTAGAAGATTAAAAGCCGACCAGTTTATGTTGATAGTGAACTAGTGTTTTATACTCAAGCTGTATAAAAGCCAGGTTTTAAATATGTTTTTTAACGTGGCTAAAGTTTGTTTTTTTGCTGGGTAAGAACGTGACATTTTTTTTGCAGCAAGCCTCCAGCGGACACTAGATGAACTGTAGCTTTTTGCACTTCCCCATTAGATTTACTTTTTAAAAACCACGATACGCATCATGCAGGTACCTAAAAGTTATCTGTACTTCCTCTTACCAGAGTACACTCTCTTCACCATCTGTTATTTAAAGTTGACCCTGAGAAGTTGATTTTGTTTTAGATTTTCAAGAGAGTGTTGGCTGAATTCCGTTCCATTTCAAGAGCTCTCTTGTCAAAAAGTCTGTAATCGTATCAAAACTAAAGTGCTATTAATAACATAATACTTTTCAAAGTATGATTTGAAGTAATAATTTCCACCATGTAGTCATTTTTGCAGAGAGCATGGATAATTATTCCATGTACGGAAGTCCTAAATAGAACAAGAACTTGGTATATTTATTAACAATTTATTTGTCATGGAACGTTAACAACAAAGACCTAGGAGCAGAAGACAATGCACAAACAACATTTACAGTAAATAAAAAAAAATACAATTCACACAGTTCAAACAAAAAACACCTCATAAAAGTCCTCGACCTAGTGTCACAATCACACTCCGTGTCCACATCTGAATAAATCCAAATGAACCAAAAAAGGAGGAGGTCCAGAAACAGGGTGTGGACAAGATGCACAAACCACTAGAATAAAGACCAAGTCAATGAAAACTCTTTCTGGTCCTAAAGAGTCACGATTATCAAAAATCCAACACCCATCAAGGAAGGCTGCAGCGACGGAAGTCCATCCAACCGGGCAGAACTGTAAAACAAGCTGACGCCAGTCTATGGAAAGTCTGGCGGGTTGGAGGCAGATTACCAACAGCCAAGCGTTATTAAGAAGCCCCAACAGACCGTCTGGAATCGCATCTGACAACTGCATATAACATAATGGGAAACACAAGACAGGTAATGGCAAAAGCAGCGGGAATCATTACATTCTTTTTTTTTATATCCTTGATAATAGTAACCTTGTGATACTAAACTTTTGAAAATAAAATGATAGTTTACCCTGTAAGGATAATGAATTTAGCCAGTCATTATTTCAGACCACCCAGTACGCTAACATGTGCTGCCTATTATCAGATATACGCTGAATATTTAAGTGAAATCAATAAAGCCCTTGGTCTCCACAATATTTTGTATAATATATTAGTAAGTAGTTAGATGAGGTGAGTTAAGGTATTTTACCGTTTACTCTCCTGTGATGGATAGAAAAGGTAAAGGTGAAATCTACCACCCTATAACACTGTATCTTTTTAAGATGAGAATCTGAATTTGTGAATCCCCAATTGTATAAAACTTTAAACTAGGTCATAATAAAACTAATTATATTTACAATTAAATATTTGCTGATCAAATGTCCTATAATGACTCAAAAGCAATGCAAAGGCGCCACAGTTTCATGGACCTGCTGAGAAACAGAAGGATTGATTATTTAATTTGCTGTGGGAGTCAAAAGAAGAACAAATCCTCTGACTCCAGATAATTTCAGTTCCTTTCGGTTTTGGCCGGCTCAGCATTCTTCCACTCAAATGAGAACACAAGTCTTAGTTGCCTCGTAAAACCATTTACCAAACTTATTTTTTTTGTTCAGCGCTTTGTAGGGGAGTCAGCAGCAGACGAGAGAAAAGTCACAAAAGGTCGCGGCATCAACAGTTCGCCGGAGCCCCTGATAACATTCAACTGCGGCGAGCGTTTCGGAGTGGAAGCCGTGATTTATAGAAAAAAGTTGCTCATCATTACACTGAGGGATGAATATTCACCGTCTCCTCCTTCCGTCTGTTTAATTCTGGGCAGGATTCCATTCCTCCTTCCCTCTGCTGGAATACACTCGCAGCAGTCAATAGCTGGATAATGGAAGCACAATTTATGACTTTAATTTGACCAAACGGGGTCACGCCGCTTCTGTCCTGATTACTGATCTGAGAGGTCAGTTAAGGATGATGAATCCACACACACACACACACACACACACACACACACACACACACACACACACACACACACACACACACACACACACACACACACACACACACACACACACACACACACACACACACACACACACACACACACACACACGTGTCCGCACCTCCGCACTGGCTAACACGGATATTAGAAATCATGGCGCCGCGGCTGATGGCTATTGATTAATTCTGAATAACTGGTGATTAATCGCACAATCAGGAAACGCATTTCCTGACTTCCTGCAGATTTGAGCGTAACGACGGTTTGAACACGGAAGCCCATCCATCATATTTATCCAAGGAGAAAGGAAAGACGTGGGTGTTGTCCATCAAAAGATGTTCTCGCTCAAAGATTATAACAACAATGTGTTTTGAACTTTTCCACTTTGGTTGTTTATCTTGATATCCAACCCTTGTCTTATCTCAGGGTCAAGTTGACCCCCGTATCCCTAGTGTTGTCTCCGTGTCTTTCACTAAAATAATTAAAGGTTACACAATAAAAGGTTCAATAGCATAGCATATGTCATGGTCACTTCCTGTTGACCTTTTTTTGCGTATGATCACTTCCTGCTACTTGTGCGTCTCGGTTTTCTGGTGGGTCTGTGAGTTCTGTACCTGAGCAAAGTCTAGATGATCATCTCGCTGGCGCCTTAAAATCGTGTCTCGACCTTGGACGGACATTCTGAGAAGGTCGTGCCTCATCCTGTTCCTTGTTGTACTTTTGCCTTTTTGATTGTATTCCCCTCTTAAATTTATATTTGTGTAAAACATTAACAACTCAATTCAACCCACTTTGTTGAGACTATATTGACAAAATGCATCAAGTGAACAGCATTGTCGAAAGAAGAGATAGGGGGCGCTACTGTGCGAGTCACTCAAAATAAAACCGAGAAATGAAAATCTAATTTTAAGACTTTGGTTAACTTTTCAAGTTTATATATGTTGAAATAAAAAAATTCTCTACCTCCTGCCTTCTTTAATTTTCATGTAAATACAAGTTTAAAAAAACATAAACGCTTGTGTGTGCGTGTTGTGTATTCCTGTGCTGCACATGCTGACCCTGACATCAGAATCATAAGAAACCAGTGTTGTAAACACAACATAGGGTTATCCGTGGTGTCAGTACAGAATAAAAGATACATAGACTTTATTGAGATAACACACATAATAAGCAATAGATAAAAACAGAACCAAGTACCAAAGCAGCCATTCTGTTGTGCCTATGCCCGGTTTGAGCAGGAGAAAGGAGAGAAGAAAGACTCTTCATTTCCTTTATATTAGAATGTGTTGAAAAAAGGTGATTCTAAATAAGTCAAATGTATCCTTAACCAGTATCCATCCCATGAGGGGAAATTCAGTAGTGCTTTTTACAGCCATTCACACATACTGATGGGAGTAGGCTGCACACCTGTGCCAAGTCTACCATCAGGAGCAATCAGTAAAGTGTCTTGATCAGGGACACAATGACACAAGCTTGTCTGGAGCTGGGATTGAACCTGCAACCTTTTGGACTGCAGGCAACAACTCTACCATCTGAGCTATGTCGCCCCAATCTGCCAATGTCTGCCAATCAAATAAAATCCAGCTACCACGTATAGATCAAAACAGTAATTAATGATTAAAAAAAGGGGCTAGTTTGTTATTTGATTTAAACATTATTTATTATATTATATTTGTATAGCGCTTTTCCAGACCAGGGTCACAAAGCGCTTAAACAATCAAAACAGTATTCAATAAAGTATATATTTTAAAGATCAAGATAAAACTGATAACACAACAGGAGTTCCAGAAAATCAAGGAAAAGCCAATGTTTAACTGTTCTTATGGTTCCACAGACAGACAGTTCCCCTCCTGCCCTGTAGGGGCACCAGCTCTAATAGCAAATTCACCTTCATCTGTTGCTATAAATGGAGTATGTTTACTCCACTTCCTGCTTCCTGCTAACTGTTGGTATGGATTTAACTGGAGTGTCCGGCTTTTCTCCAGTAAGTAGACTGAAACTAGACTTTTAATTTAAATTGACGTTAATAATGAATTAAATGTCGTCTTTGTTTGTTGTTGAATATCTTACAATAAACATGAGCAACTTTTGTGATTAACTAGTAGATTGAGATCAACATATTTAAAGTTAAAAACAACAAATGTTTAATTTGTTTATTCAAGACTATCCAGTGAAGCTGTGCTGTTATTATTTTACCACTTTTTTTTTCTACACCCAACATTAGATTTTTCTGAGACATTAATGCAAGTTAATAAAACAACTTGTCTTCTCGTGTCACACACCGCCATTTTCTTTCACCAATAATATTCAACCTCTTTGACAATTATAATTGAAAACTCTTTTTACCATTTGAAATATCATCAATGGCAATTTGATCAACTATACAGCAGGTGGCAGAAGTGTTCCAGATATTCTCTTGAACATTATTTAAGTCTTCACATCATTTGCAGATGGAGATAAACACACAGGACTCTACACAACTTTTCTGGTGGAGGTTATGAATTGTTTTCTAGTGCTTTGTGGCTTCAAAAACTATTACGGCTGGTTCATCCAGTTCCCTCTCTTTTGTGAAAAATGTTCTCCGAACATAAATGACTTCAGGGCATTTAGTGACTAAGCGTCTTAAAAGGGTATTCCGGATTAAATCAGGTAAAAGAGAGCATCATGGGAGGTCAGACTGAACGCACTCATCTATTTTTATAATTGACATTGCCACGAGGCAAACAACTGCGGCTGCCAATTCCGACGAGCTTCACTTATCTCAGCTGGCATCTTCCTAGAGTCCACACATATGGATTGTGCCATTTAGGAAAGTCTGGAAAGAAAGCCAGAGTGCAGCCGAGACTCCTCTGGGAAGACATGGAGGTCTGTTCACGATTTAATGAGTCCCTCTCAGTGCTTGTTGAGCTCTTTCATTTCAGAGCCGAGAAGACGGACCTGCACCGGCGTCCACTGAGGTGAAACATTCGGGTTATGAAGAGGCTGTAAAAAAAAAAGAAAGTTGGCTGAAAAACAAGTGGTTGATTTGTGTCAGGAGAGAGTAGTTCGGGATGTCTGTGGGAGTTGATCTATTCTAACAAGAAAAGACGATAAAGTCTTTTAGTGGTCGCACAGGTGACAGATTTACGCGGCTAAATGGATGGAAGTGAGCGGCGGCGAGATTAAAAAGTAACAAACAGAAAAGCTAACATTATTAAACTGCATTAATGCAGAGGAAGTGAAGTCATTTATTCTTATTATGTTTCACTCTTTCAACTTTCAATTTCTGGCTTTGCAAATTCAGCAGAAAAGATTCAATGAGCGTCAAGTTAAGGATTAGGTTGGAAAAAACAAACAAATAAAGATTAGCTGTAGTGTAGGTGATATTCAAAGTGGTGTGAGCTGGTTGCATGTTGACAAATACAAGATATATTTGATCGACTTATCGGCAACCAATTTCATAAAGCTTACTTACTTACTCTAAGCTTCTTAAAATAATTAGGATATGTTTGCAACATACTGTAAGAACATTTAACTCAATGACTGCAATTGATGTATGAAAGAGTTAGAATGTTAGTTAAAGTTGTAACTTGGTTTCAGTCCATCCTGGAATGTACATTTATGTAAATTGTTGTTTCATATTTACTTTTTACCACCTGCTGGTGATACTGCAACAAATGATTCATTTACTCAGGTAAAAGTGCATAGAGAGAGGTTGTTTATTGTGGAATTAGATCTTTGTTTTATATTTGTTTTAAGTTCTGCTTGTTAAAGATGTTGTTGTTTGTGATTCTTGGCTGCGGTTTAAGATTTCATTTTCATTCCAAATGTCACATATTTAAATCAAGTTATAGATACACATACATTTGACCTTTTTGAAACGATAATAGTCCCATACATTTCCCATTATGTTTCGCTAACATGCAAATATTAGCTAATATCTTTAAAAGACCAAAAATACGTCAGGACTGAAACTAAATTTTCCCGCACATCGACCGACATATAAACGCCTCACAAGGCTGAAAATAAATCACTTGGCAGTACCAACCTTGAAGAAATACCTTCTTGGTATTTAAAGAAGGGTTGGTGAAAGTATGGTCTTATAGTTGAGCATGACTTAATTGACATGTTTCCCTTAGACTTCTGAATCTGTTTTATGATAGTTAATCCTTTTACGTGACATTTCAACGCTCAAAATTATACTCTGACAACTCTATGAAGTAAAATCTTTAAATGCCCATATTTAAAACCCAGGCATTGCCAACAAAAGTACATTTTTGTCCACATGTCGCTCTCACTCACTCACCTGATTTATATTTCTGTAAAGTTGGAATTCGTATTTACTTTATATTAAGATCTTCAAAATGATATTGATATGACCTTGATCACAGAGACAAACTAAGAAAATACATTTTGTGACTGTTGTGAAGGTTGAAGACAAAACATTACAAAAACAACATGACTAGAACTCATCAAAAACGATTATCCAGTCTTTACACAAAGAAAGAAAATCACAAAGGATAACGAAGACAAAAGAAAACCTTCCTTTAAAAAAAAAAAAAAAAAAATCGGAACTTTAAAAGATGAAAATAATAAGTAATGGAAAAAAAACAAGGTTTGATATAAAGCTTCTCTATGTTCTTTCAGCCCAGTTTTTGGTCCAGGTCTCAGATGAAGATAAAAAGGATTGAAGATCAGGTGAAGAGGAGAGTGCAGGCAGGGTGGATGGGGTGAACTGAGGCGAAGGATTAGCAGCTCGGGTGGATTTATAGAAGTGTGACGAGACTTGACGTGTTGGGTTGAGACACGCTGACACGGAGAAACGCAGATTAAACGCTAGAGAAACGACAACTGAGGTCAATGGACGTGAAGATCGGTGGGACGGACTTGTGGATTCTGAAATACATCAGTGACACAAAAACCTCATTTCAAAAAGATAAACTATTAAGTGAATTACACGTGTTCTTCCACGTCTACATTCATCCTGGAACAGTAAGCTCCTTCTCAAACACATGCATTATTTTCAAGAGATAATTGTCTTAAATTCTTCAAACAGGTTTTTTGAATTTGTATTTGAATTAATTTAAGCCTTACAGTTTACTCCTCAGTTCCTTCTCTACGAGCCTCAAATGCATATTTGAATCTTCAAACAGCAAACCTAATGTGTCTTAAAGTGCAACATTTGATTATTTTATGGGGACTTATTGCTCAAGTTGTTGAATTGAACAACTGCATGGAAGATTAATTTAAATCCACGACAAGCGTCATTTTCAAATGTTTTCATCTTCCTCTCAGACAGACACGTCCTGTCTGCATTAAATGATAATTTCCTCTGTTATCCTTCTTGTAGCTGAACGTGTTCTTCCTGAAGAGCACATTTGTTCATATAAATGAAGGTAGATAAGTGTAATGTCTGCTCTGGCTCACCGTGAATAACTCTGAGAGCAGCGGCTGAAGCGCTCTCTGTTTTATTAAAACTGATGCTTAACTTTTGACATTTGCTAAATGATTTAGTGGCCTGATGCGTTTTTAAAAACTACCACACGGAAATCATGCTCTTTTGTGGGTCGCTAAGAGGCTTCGTGAAGACGAACGTCCATCATTCTCTCTGCCAACGAGGTCATGTGATCATTTGCGTTGTGTGAAATAACTCAAAAACTGATGAACAGATTTCAATGATGGTGTTGCCTTATTCTTCGCCTACTGTGTGTCTATTTTGATGTCTCTGGAACACTTCTGCCTCCAGCTGGTGTGTGTATTGTTTGATATTTCAAATGCTTAAAAAGACATTGAGTTATATAAATAAATGAAGGGAAACGATATTGGGTAAAAAATGGCAATGTTGGTGTTTAAGAGAACCTTAGCAAAGAACTTCGGTATTTTCTCTGTAGCAAATAAGAGCTGCATCTGTGTGTGTTTTAGTGTGTCTTTATGCATGTGTGTGCGGTTTTAATTCATGCATTATTAGTGCCATTAAGAAGACGTAGTATTGTCCCTATGGCAACCTAGTGTCATCGCCTCACACACACATTGTGTACTTGTTTCCATTAACACAATCAACCTCTCAGTGGCCTTGGTGTAGATGGCATCTGTGTGGGTGTAGAGTTTTTCTCTTTTTTGTTTACTTCCTGTTATGAAAAATCAAAAGTGGACAACACTTTTAGTCGCACAATCACGGCTGATCCACAGACACAACACGCTCAAATCAATAAAGGAGAACACGACACACGTACATTCATGTGCATTCCACCAGAAAACGAATCGATAAACGCACATCATCATAGACACACATTCTGGAAACACAATTTCTGACAATGCAACTGGACGCAAATCTACACAGACACTACATGCATAAACAAAAGTTATCTGCAGTAACACTAAACACACTCTGCTATGCTTCCAATATGACAAATCAAAATTACACATCAATACACAAATGTAGACTGACACGTGAGCATGCTATGTGTGTCACGCATGGACAAGGATGTGCAAAAACACATAAAAAAAATACCACAAACAGAGACACACACACTTTAAAGGCATGCACGCAGATGCACGCACGCACACACGCATGCATACACACACTCATTAACTTAGATGCACACTCACTCTCGCAACACAGTTGGCACACAAAAAACACACTTGTTCAGGCAGATTCACACACAACTCAAATTGACTCAGAGAAACAAACTCACTTACTCTCACAGCAATACACACACCTACACACCAAATGACACACACTCCCACTCATACTCTCACAGCTACACACAGACGCACACAAAGATGTACACACTAACTAACCCACTCACACAGGCAGCCAGAAAAGACAAAAACAGAAGTGAAATGAACATGAATTAATATAAATCAATAAATAGTAAACATAAAACCACAATTGTGTAACTGTCTGTCCGTGAGAGGAGTCGAGCTCGAGGTGAAACAGGTGTTGGTTAATTTCCCTCCTGTGAGAATCGATCCGTCAAACATTTGTAGGATCTTTCTTGGGGGAGTCGCACCGACCCGGAACAGTAGGAGGTTTCCTCGAGTTGTTTGACCCTCGAGGGTCTCCATCACTCACAGGTCCGTCCTCCATCTTGATAGTCAAGAGGACGTGAAGACTGCGGCTGAATAATGTCCGCTCCTGAGTGTCAATAAAATGAAAATGTCTCATCCGCAGACTTCATAGCGAGACGCTTGATCGATCTGATCGCGGTAACAACTGATCCATCAGTTTGAAGCATCGCTCTTCCATCCTGCCATCCGTCAGCTCGGGCAGACAGACCCGATACTACGGATCAATCGGTGACCAATAAGGTCACGGCGAACACGGGCGACAGCCAGGTTTGCTCACGGCGCTCTTCTTCGTTTAGATAAATACATCAAATAAATTGTTCACTTTTTCAACATATTTCAGCTCATAATGCTCATGATGTACTTCCTATCATCGCTCCTCTCTGGAATTATTTCAGAAAACGATTACCATCTGGATCCACAAATATTTTGAGGATGCTTTTCATCCTAGTTATTGATTCCCTCCTTAATGGCGGGAGGAGGTTCCGTGAAAACTGGGCCTCTTTGCTCCAACTGCTGCCCCCATGACGACCTAGGTCAATGAGGCAATTTCTTTTTTTGAATTCACATTTAGCTCCTCTTGGTGGCTGCTCCTGCTACACCACAGAGAGTGACCGGTGTTCAAGAATATAACTGGATCCTGATGGTTTTACAGAATATCACCCAATTGTAATCCCCAGGTTACATATGTAGCCAAGGTTCTACAAGTGCATTCAATACCCTCTACATGATTTGTCCAACAGAACGCCTCCCAGAGTCTGAAATATGGACATTTGAAGGGAGGGGATTGTAAGTAAGTAATTTTTATTTATATAGCGCTTTTCCAGACCAGGGTCACAAAGCGCTTAAACAATCAAAACAATATTCAATAAAGTATATACTCTAAAGGGAAAGTTAAACTGATAACACAACAGGAGTTCCAGAAAATCAAGGAACATCCTGAAAGAAACTGGAAGCCATTGAAGAGTTTTAAGGATCGGGGAAATGTGAGTTCTTCTACTAGAGCGGGTCAGAATTCTCACTGCAGAGTTCTGAATCAACTGCAGGCGAGACGGATCCTTCTTGTTAAGACATGAAAACAAACTGTTACAATAGTCCAAGCGAGAAGAAACAAACGCATGGATTATAAACTCCAGATCATGTTGTGACAACATTTTCCTAAGTTTAGAGATTTTTCTCAGTTGAAGGAAACAGTTTCTGGTCAGTTTTCTGTAGCGTTGAACTAGAAACATGCCTTTATCAAATACAACACCCAGGTTTCTCAGGCTCAGTTTGACAGACTGACCTAAGCCACCCAAGTACTGACTCAACCCTGGAATCTTATCGTCAGGAGCAATCACCAGATTTTTTGTAAAGGACCGAGCATGCATGAAGTAGAATCACTTTTTCTGTCCCGTCATCAACATTTACGAAAAATCTAATTGAAATCCGAGGATCTAAAAGATCTGTTTTTGAGTAATTTCACTAATTTTGGATATAATTAATGTTTCTATATCAGCTTATGTCTGACCAGAGTTCACATGGAGAACATGCACCCCTTTCCATATCTCTGTTCCCTTCCTATCATCATGCACGGAGCGTCCGCTGCCATTAGTGTCTCGGCTCTCATTCAATCAGTGACCATCATTGGTGTAAGAAAAACCAATTCACTGTACACAGATTGGCTGGCTCTAGAACAATGAACCAATTTGAGACCTAAATTAATCACATTAATATCCTCAGCATCTCTCGCTCTCTCTCTCTCTCTCGCCGGCACACCGAGCGTCAATGAATCAAGATGGATGCAATTACGGACGCCAGAGTGAGCGTGCTGTGGGGTAAACTGTGGGTTAAACAGCGAGGCTGTGTAGTGTGAATGAAGCGGCGCCGTGGGCTGTGTGGAGGCTCAGATGGTGCGCGCCCTCGTCCTTCTGCCGGAGCCTCGCAGGCGAAAACGCAGCCGAGCGAGTGTTCTGGAGGAGAATCGTCCGCGGCCTTCTCGTCCCGCTCACCTCCTTTCTGCGCCGTTGTTTTTTCGTTACCTTGTTTTTTTTTTTCTAGGCCACAAACATTTCGGAAACCTTCATGCAAGTGTGTATCTCATCGGACGCAGATGTTTTCCTTTCTTTATCGTATCACACCTGATGCAGTAGAACGCTGAGGGTTTTCATCCTGCATTTAGTAAACAAGGACAACAAGCTTTGTGTTACTGAGTTGACGGCGTTAATACTGGCGTTTTCGGATGGCTCAAAATAACTTTGGTGAGTTGGTTAAAGCTTGTGACCTCATCAGTAGGCGCGTGTATTTAGTGTTGATAAAATGAGCAGGAGGTCAAGGAAATAGTATAATTTCAGACACTTTGTTGCCCTTCAACTTTAGTTCCACTTACTGTAAAACCTTCCGTGAATCTCACCCGGTTGGAAAGAGAATACCAGCGGTTCTCAGAATCCAGAGTGGCATGGTTCTGGAACCACAACCAAAAAAAGTGTCTAAAGCAAAACAGTGGATTCCAATGAGATCCGGAGGTGAGGCCCAATGACAAGGGAAGAAGAAAACTAGTTGCTAGAATTAGCATTGATGGCTAAAGATGGTGAAAACCTTTACCTCAAGTTGTCGTCTGATTTGACTTGTAAATGAACTTGATAGAGGGCGCATGGTGGCGCAGTGGTTAGCGCTGTGGTTGCCTTACAGCAAGAAGGTTGCTGGTTTGATTCCAGGCCGAGGCGACCTTTCTGTGTGGAGTTTGTATGTTCTTCCCGTGTTGTGTGGGTTTACTCCGGGCACTCCGGTTTCCTCCCACAGTCCAAAAACATACAGAGGTTCTATTGAGAAATTGTCCGTAGGTATGAGTGTGTGTGTGTGAATGGTTTTCTGTCTTTGTGTGCCCTGCGACAGACTGGCATCCTGTCCAGGGTGTCCCCTGCCTCTCGCCCTATGAGTCTAGGATAGGCTCCAGTCTCCCCGCGACCCCAACCCCGGGATAAAGCGGTTGTCAATGAATGAACTTGATAGACAGACTTTTACGTGTTTTTTTTTCTCTCTTTATGACAATAGCTTTTGAAATGATTGTTATTTCGGTAAAACCCAGGGACATTTCTATTTGCTAGCAGGGTGTGGCAGCCTCTGACCCGAGTCATTTTCTGAGAATAGGTTGTTTTACTGCTGCACAGTCTCCGTCTCTGGTGTTTGCTGCAACACTAAATCCACGTCCGATGCCGTCGCCCCCTCCTCTCAGCGTTATTATTTATTTATGTCCTCCGCTTGGCTGATGATTGACTCGGGTCACTTTGCAGCCTTCGTTTCAGAACAGGGAATTCATTCATGTAATGTGACATGGGCGTAGATAATTGGATGCAAATGGAGGCGGACACGGAGATGAATGAATCCAGGTGATGAATGAATCCATAAAACGCACAAATCACAGCAGGATTAGTTTAATTACACTGTTGCGCTCACACTGTGATGAGGACGCTCTGGGTTAACGTTGCTCTCAGGCTATTGAACCGGTCGATGACTTTCACCCGGTAAAAGGCCGTCTGACCTGAACGTTGACCTTTTTACATGTGGTGCATGATGGGATGCCTCCTCTGTGTCAACACTGACTCTCGTGGTCCACTTTTTCAGGCAGAACTAGTCAACTCATAGCTCTCAGTGATCACTTTTCATTTGAAGTTAGGTTGTTGCATCTTCATTATTACCTCTGCCAAGAAGGTTATGTTTTAGTCACTGCTTTGTGAGCGAAAAACAAAAACTTTTATTTGAAATTTTGATAATAAGATGAGGAAATAATGAAATTCCAGTGGTAGAATCAGTTCAGCACACGATAAAAATGATTTAAATTACTAAAATAAATCAAATATCATATAATTTGACCATTTCTTATGAAATTGTTGACAAAATGTAAGTAAGTAAGTAATTTTTATTTATAAAGCGCTTTTCCAGACCAGGGTCACAAAGCGCTTAAACAATCAAAACAATATTCAATAAAGTATATACTTTAAAGGTCAAGATAAAACTGATAACACAACAGGAGTTCCAGAAAATCAAGGAAAAGCCGTTCCTAATCATTCACTATTGCTTTAAGCTCCTTAAGTTGAGATTTAAGGACTTTAACTACATTAGACTAATATAAGAATAACATGAATTATTGTATCAATTAAATTTGATTTAAGGATATTAAAATAAAATACAAAATCTTCCTATAAAAAAGGGAAATCTTTTTTTAAAGATGCGAAAATTGGGGTCATCTCTCGACAGAGGTAACCAATGGTTTATTGATAAATTAAATTAAATTCAAACATTAACGTACCAAAACAGAAATTGAGTACGTCACGAAGAAGGTTCAGAAATGGATACATTATTAAAACAACCACATTAAATGCATCTTTATAAACTTCTATCCATTTCTTTATCCGTCTGACCCATTTATTCATGCGTCCGTTCGTCTTTTTTGTGTCTTTGATTTTATTCAAGTTTAAACTATCATAAAATGTTAGACAACATGTGTATTTGTTCTCGTTTATTTTTTCACAGATAGATATAAAAACGTCTGGTGTGTAACAATAGTTTCTTTATGCCGCTCGTCTTTCCCATAAAGCAACGCTCTATGATCCAGTTAATCCAGAATAAAAAGAAGCCGTCTGATGAGTCGAGGTTCAGGCAGGAAAACAGCAGAATTGACACCAATCTGTCAGAGCGTCCCACCTCTCACTCCCACAGTAATGAAGATGAAATGATGATGAGGCGGAAGACGGGAACACAGGGGTGGGAGGTGAACATACGGAGGCAGGCTGTCAGTCACCGGACACATTGCTCTGTCAAACAAACGCGACTTGTTAGCGAGTGATGTCTGAGGGGCTGAATATCTGGGATAAAGCTCGGAGAAACTGCTGACGTCACGGGGAAGTTCATCAGGAAAGTGAAGGCTGCAGGAAGTTGACGGGATTTTAATGATGGGATGCAGCAGCTCACACTGCAGCCTCACAGAAGCTGAACTCGGCTCTTCTGGGTCGTTCCTGAAGAGTTCCTAGTTACTGTTTCCAAGTAACAGAATTATTAGTATCAGAAAATATAAAAAACAATCTTTCAATATTATTCTTTCACTTCGCATCAGGGACGTCAACTCGGCAATGCAAGCGGATCAAATGCTTAACATAATTTAAGTTTTCGAAAATAAGCCACTACTTTAAAACCTGCAGTTCATACAATGTTGCAGCCAATCTGTGCATTTTGAGATAGTTATCGACCTACAGGAGGCGCTCTAGCAGGAAGCACATGTGGAAGAGATCATGCATGACAATAGTTTCAAGAACAAGAGGTAGTGACTATCAGTACAGTGTCCGATCTGTATATGTGATGGAGACGAGGCAAAAGCAATCAATTCATGACACATCAAACTCCAAAATGGAGTTACAAAATAAATCTAACATATTCTACTACTTAAAAGGATAAAAAAAAAAAACTACACAAAAGTATTATTTACATTTCAAAATCTCCTTACTTCCACCAACCTTCCAACTTCTTTTGTGATGATTAAATACAAATAAAGCTCATAAATGAATCAATTAATTTAAAACAAACGACTATAACAACTTGATCACCTCTTGGATTCTATCCTCTGTAACACAAGACATGTATTTATGATTCCTTTAATAAGAACGATATGGATCAAATACTGATAAAGTTAACAAAGATCTGGTGTTTGTCACTTGTTTATGGCAGTATTTACTTGCAATTATGCTTAAGGTCATCATTGGTGGTTGCTTGGACACTGTACACAAGTATTTCTGGAGCATTTTTTAAACTACATTTATATTTGTATAAGAAGTACGGCGTCAAAATAATAGATTTCTTCTGCGTTGTCTCCCACACAGATGCTGTAGGCTGCTCAGATGCTGTACTGACGGCGATGATATGTAATATATCACTGCATGAATCAACACTGTAAGACAATAATAATAAGGAAACGATGGATAGATTTCTTTTTGTTTTAACAGTTTGTGAATCGTAAACACACCATCACGACACGAGAGAATGTGCATATGATGCAGCTTTTAAGTTAAAGGTGATCAATCTGGAGAGATTCTGCAAGAAAACTGAAAATAGATTCTGAGGAAATAAATGTAGTTAACAATGATTATTGTAGTAGGTTGGAAATTGAATGGTGCGACTTCTATATCAGTGCACTCTATATTTCAGATATTATGATGTTTATTGTCAAGAAAATCCATTAAAATAAGTCATTATATAATACATAATTATTTTACTTTACCACCAATTATAAAATGCACTTTCAAGTATTTCCTTTCCGTCTTCAGGAATGACTAATGTATCACAAATATTTCAGTCAATTTAATATCTCTTCTTTCCAGAAAACATAATCCTTCATGCTGCAAACAAGCGTCGTGGTAAACCCTGTCCTTAAAAGAATCCTTGGACAAAATGGTTTTATGTAAAGACAGATTAAATAATAGTACGTAATTCATTATTTATATACGTGTTTATGCTTTTATTTCATAATAGCCATTTAAAGGATTGTATTTATATCTGTTTTAAAGTATTTCAATATAGCTTTTATTCCCCTCAATGTCTCTATTGAACAGGTTGTATTACCTCATTCACTGCTGGGGTGATTGTATCTTGCATGATGAAATGTAGTATGGTGGAAGATACTATGAGATGAGCAAATAGACCATTTGGTAAAAGGTTTTTAGGTAATTTTCATATTTGTAATACAAAAAACTTGTATTTTGATGTTGATTTATGCATGTATTTATTTTATAATAGCTATTTTAAGGACTTTCTTTTCCACTGGTTGTTACTATTTCCAAATCCTTTAGTATTACTTAATCTCCGCACTCTGGGTATTCCATAGAAAACATCCTGCATTGGTAGTTTTAACATGAATTTTATTTGTAACTGAAATTGATTTTCAGTTATAGTATTCAAATGTGCGACATCAAATGACTTTGTAGACATGATTTGGTCCTTTTTTAAAACACAATAGATGTGATGGATTGAAAAAGCGATACAAACTAAACGACGTATTGCACTGTTGTGCAGCAACCCCGTCTGTCTCTAGACACTCCAGCAATCATCTGAAGATGATTCTCCTCCTCCAGAATTTGTGTTACTGTCTAGAACCTGCCAGCAAAACAAGATGTTCCTCCCCCCTGCTGGTTTACATCACACACTCAAACTCAACGGCCTTTTTTTTTTTTCGCCTTTTGATAAAAGTGTTTTTATCTACAAGGTTCGATTTGTTATTTTTTTTATCCGTTTGTGAGACGCTGGTGTTTGAGTGATGTCGGACCTGCATAGAAAAGTGTCGAATACCAACGCTTATGTTACAACTTCAATGTATTCACTTGATCCAAATGTATAAAATAGTAGGTGAGTTTCTGATAAAATAGCTTGAAAGATAGTTTGTAGACTAACTAACTAAGTCAGGGGTGGGCAATTATAATTATTCAAGGACCACATTAAATTCTGTGAATGTTGTTAGGGGCCGTCAAGCAAAAAGAAAGACGATATAATCTCTCAAAAAAGGATATTTGTCATTATGCCGTGACATTTATTAAGCCAAATAAGCTGCAATTTTATTCTTTTATATATGAGTTTTTCAAAAACATTTCTTCAACTAACTAAAGTAAATAAGTGTGAAAATGTAAATTAATAATTAATACAAAATACATATGTTAATGGATTAGAACCATTTATACATGCTCCTACTTTGACATTACAAGTAAGTAAGTAAGTAAGTAATATTTATTTATATAGCGCTTTTCCAGACCAGGGTCACAAAGCGCTTAAACAAAAACAAAACAATACTCAAAAAAGTATATACACTTTAAAGATCAAGATAATACTGAGAACAACACAGGAGTTCCAGAAAATCAAGGAAAAGCCTGAACAAATAGAAACGTCTTAAGATGGCCACATAAATAGGGTCAAAGGGCCGCATGTGGCCCCCGGGCCGCACTTTGCCCAGGTCTGAACTAAGTGAAGGTTTTACTGGGAAGGTTAAGAGAAAGAAAGCAAATGAAAGACATAAGATGTGTTAAATAATACATTAAAAAACATTTCCAGAAGTTCAGCTGCTTCTGTAAATTTTCAAGAAGTGAAAAAAGGGGGTCAGAAGACCCTCATAAACGGCCGCATGAAACTTCTTCCAGAACATACATCAATGGAGAATCACTTGTGGACTAATGAATTAGTCTGAGATGATAGTTCAATTACAGGTATTACATAGAACTCTTCTCTTGTCAACGTGTTGTCATCTCAGTGCACCTGAGCTTAAAAGCAGCTTTCCGCTGCGATTGTGTGAAGAATCTCTGACGCGCTCTGACAGCTGCTGTAATCAGATGTAAGTGAAGAGGAAGTGAAAATCAGAGGTTTGCTGCCGACTTCCTGCTGCTCCGCGGCAACCTCGGCTTCACGACAAAACCAGCAGGGGGCGGGAGAATTTTGCCCTCCTTTCGTGCCGCCATCGATGTGTGCGGCATCATTATTAAAGCTATATTAGGAAAAAATATTTGTATTCTCTCGTATGTTTGTAGTTTGTTGTTGAATAAGTAAGTCTCTGGAAATAACGTTCCTGAATAGACTTGTTTGGACACTTTATTACACAACAAAATACGTCTAATTATGTTTATTTATAAGTTCAGTCCTGGGTGCTTAAAACACGTCTTTCACTGGCCACGCAACAGTTCATGCACACACCTGTAGACGGATCATCAGTCGGCTATTTCTGTGTTTGTGGGAGGAAACCAGAGTACCCGTAGTACACCCACCATAGCGCCGTGAGAACATAACATTTCTAAAATGTTTGTCACATAAAATAGACCTAAATAGGAACTAGATTTTGAAAATAGAATTATTATTATTATTTTTTTATTTCCATGTTTCTCTTCATGACACAACCACAATAATTACGCTTTTTCTGTTTATTACAGTCTTCAATAAGTTCTATATATATTGCAAATATAATTGGAAAAGTCCACGAACATCTGTTAAATGTATACAGCTACTGTGATGAGTTCACTGAGAGGGAGTGAGACAAAACTAATTGAATTGCAGCAGTTTTGAGTAGTGTTCGTCTGATGAAGCTTCATGAAGCAGTGTCTTTATTTTCAGAGCCCACTAGGTGGCAGTCTCCGCTCTATTTTCTTTTGTTCAGATAAAACTGCTCTAGTGAAACATCACATCATTTTTAAGTGATGGCGCCACCTACTGACCTCTAGACAACATGACACTTCTTCATGAAGCTTCATCTGACTATCCCAATTTCGGAGGATTGAGTTAGAAAGTGAGTTTAATTTGATTTAGAAGTCAAGTTGATCAGTTTTGTTTCACATATTTCTCTCTCAAAAAAATCCGGTAGCAGCCAAACCACCACATAAATCACAAAAATGACAATGAATTATTTGGTCAAGAAAAAATGGGTAATTACTTGAAATATTCAGCTTTTTTAAATGCATGTTTTTGTATATACTGTAGATATTTGACGAAAACAAATACATCACCTTCTCATCCAAATGTGTCATTGCAGTTGTAGTTCAAGAAACCACACTTATCACTGGGAATATCAAACAAAAAATAAAAAGGATGTTTTTAAATAAAAAAAATTGTTTAAATTTATCATGTCAACTATTTTCGTGTTATTACGATGTTGTATAGTAAAAAGTTCCATGTAAACCGGTGGAGGTGTTTCGTACACCACTGCAGCGCTGAAGCAGGTCATTAAAGTCATACACACGTGTACTACGGTGCAGTCATCGGTATAAAGTCTTGACATCAAACCAGCGATACAGTGTTCACCGGTGCGTCGCGCTGGCTTTGACAAGCCTGCGAGGAAACATCGGTAGAAGAAATCACACGTATCTCTCTCTCTCTCTCTCTCCATCCTGACAGAGATGAGTGGCCAAAAATATTGGGATTAGTGTTGGGAGGGAAGAAAAAACCCTGAAGAGTCATTTCCAGTGATGACAGAGCTACAGATGATGACGGGCAGGTCTTTTCATGAGTCAAAGAATCCATCAAGTCTTCCTGACATGATGCAACACACGGCAACCGTATTGAAAACACAAACGCACTGACAGCTTCCTGTGAGTGTTTTTGTGGGGGGGGCGTGGGGGGAGATGTTCCGAGGAGAAAAAAAGACTGAACAGCGTGTTTTAAGGAGAAGATCATTCTTCAATTGATTTATTTATAGCAGATGAAAGCTGAGATGATTTCTACACGTCCACCTGTCTGTGGTAGAAACCACCTTCTCCTGCTGATGACGCGTGTTGTGAGGCTGATAGAGACAACTGCTCTCTTGTGCTGGGATGTTCAAAATCCATCCATCCATCCATCGCTGCTGCTATTTTGCTACAGTTACACTTCTGTTGTCGTCACAGCTCCACAAACCTTGTCTTTTATTGACAAGTCTTCAATGTTTCTCTGCCAATCATCTTTTTAGGAAAACAGAACAACAAATTCAGTTGTTTTTCTTTAACTAAAATATATTGAGTCACAGATGCATGAAATATTGAAGCTTAGATCTTGTGTTTTCATTCTTCATTGTTATTGTCACCTTAGCAACAGGGCCTGTTGTGTTCTGTTTCCACGTGTTAAATCCAGCTCATACATATTTATTTCAACACGATACACAGTTGTCTGAGGATGCTAATGTTTTGTTTTTTTAATCAGAGAATAAATAGGAAATATGATCAAATTTCGATGATTGACCAATATAAGATTACTTTCTGAGTTATCCGTTGTCTTTAAATGGCAGCTAATGTAAAAATCCAACTATCCTGACTTATTCCACATGTTGTCAATGTTGAAATCGTTCTCGCCAACCTGCAGTTGGTCATTCTTCATGACGTTGCTCCGTTTTGAAGTTATTACTCAATAAAGTTCTTCCCAGTCTGAAATCTCAGAGCGAGAATTTGATCTATGAGCGCATAGGCAAAAAAAGTGATGAATTTTTTTTTAAATGATACTTTGAGGACTCAAAACGACATATTTTCCGAGTCTCTACAATGACCAAATGAGGAAACATAACACAGTAAGTAAGTGCAACGTAGTCATGTCGGCAAAGTTTGGTGTAGAATTCATATTCACTAACAACAACAATATTTACTAAGCGTTAAACACGTCCTGCATGTTCAGCGTGACACTCATCCTCTTTATTTAAAAATTGTGAGATTTGCATCTGCTCTTCTTTGTTTTTGTTGAAGCAGCAAAACTTATTTTAATTATTACTTTGTTTATACGCCAGTAAAGCGCTTTATTAAACAGAGTTTTACGGCTGAGAAATTCCCACCTTATCGAAGGGTCTTCGAAAACACCTTGTGTCTCTTTGTTGACATTCAACAGTTGGCAAAGTCAGACTGTAGTGGAGACATGTGACTGAAGTTTTCGTCTGGTTGTTTTAAAAGAGCTCAAGTTACTACAGTTGTAAATGTTTATTTAATTTTTAAATCATGATTTTGTCTCGTATAGAAACATTGCTACCTGGTGACGAATGTCGACACCAACTCTGCGTCTTTTATGAAAACAGGACCTCATGACTACCACAGGTATGATGTTTTAACTTTTGTGTAATGAATTTAACATATTGCTACTGATATTGCGCTTCTTTTGTGCTGGATTTGGTTAAATAGCTCAGTGTAAGCGAAAGATATTAAAGTTCACGTATAGAATTTTATTAGCACAGATATGTGGTGGTTTTCTGTGTCACATCCATGTCTAGGTATGTGTGTAACATTTTAAAGATTGATTTAAATGAAACCAGTTAAACGTTCTTCTAAAGACGATTCCTGTGATATTTTCCTGTGATAAATATTAAGAAAGTTTAAAACCTGTGAAAATTTACCTAGATCTCTTCAACCTCATCAATACTAAGTTAATGTTCAATATTTTAGGTATGAATTTTTTTATTAAACCTGAAAAAAATCTATATATCATAATATTTCAATATTATAATCTAATATTCTCAATATTTATTTTATATATTTATTTATATTATATTTATTTATTTATATAGCGCTTTTCGAGACCAGGGTCACAAAGCGCTTAAACAATCAAAACAATACTCAAAAAAGTACATACTTTAAATATCAAGATAATACTGAGAACACAACATGAGTTCGAGAAATTCAAGGAAAAGCCTGAACAAATAGAAACGTCTTAAGATGTTTATTAAAGGAGTCAGTAGATCATCAAGTGCAAAGAGAGAGGAAGATCGTTCCAAAGCTTAGGAGCAACAGCCTGAAAAGATTTAAAGAGGTTGGTATCATTGGAAAGCTTTCTAAACAAAGAAACAGTAAATTATGTAATAGTGATGTAGATCCTTTTATTTTCTATTTCAAATTAATTCAATTAACATTCAAGCTGGAAAAAATTGGCTCTAAAAATATGTATAGAAAAGCAAATTAATAGCCCAGATTGAACAAACATAACATAAGTTCTATACATTGTTAACATATGTATACTGTATATTTAAACAAGTTTTACTTGAACAAATATATAAAAATACACATATATACAGCTATATAAACATAAGATGTTTAAGATGTTTTGTTGAGTGAAATCGGATTCATGGCTCGTATACTATATCAACCTGAAAGTTTCATTATTCTAAATAAACTATGGCGTGTGTTGTATTTCATCAGCATTAATGAATATTGATGACGTCAAAAGGGCGAACGCAGTTGAACGGTGAATCAAACACGATCACTGCTTGTATCCAGAAGTTGGAACATACACGCATACATACCTACCATGTCAATAAAGTCAAGTCAAGAAAAATGATATAATCTATTAAATAGATTTTTTTATTCATCTCACGCAGAGAAATGTGAGAGACATGTCAAGGGAAAATAGAAGATAGAAAAGCACACTGTAGAAGTCCGTGATGGTTCTCATTCATCCAGGTCACGGTCAACTCTACACCGTCCAGTTGACTCGCCTTTGAACTTCTTGGACACACAATAGAACTAAATTAAATATAAAAAAGGGCAAATATCAATATTATAGAATTCCAAGATATAAGTTAAGAGTAAAAGATGTTTAATTAAGGTGTGCTGGTAAAAGTATGCTGCAGAAATGTGTTTTGTGTTTTAGTGCATCAGGTGTATTAGTATTAATGGACATTATTGTTGTTCCACGCTCCAGATTGTAAACTGAGTCACGCATCAGTCAAACGCAGAAGTGTTGGTACAGACAGCGAGCTGGAAAACAGAGCTTGAGCTTCGTTCAACACCGGTTAGAGGCGATTTGGACCGACCCGTAAAAAGACCACACTTGGAGACGCTGACTGATGATGATGAAGATGAAGGTCAAGGACGGGATTCTAGCTCTTTCTCTGTGCAGCACGATACGTTGACGGAGCCATCCCAACTGAGGTAGGATGTTTCAAGTGCCATAAATCAGGTCTGTAGTATACTTTATATATATATATATATATATATATATATATATTCAGTATTTGATAGTGTTTTTGTTTCATAGTAGCGACAGGGAGACTCACGAACAACAGGAAATACCTTGTTTTTGAGGAGTGCTTGAGAGCGCTCTTTCACCTTTTCCTTTCAGACCTGTCCTGTGTGTCAGACTGTGATCTTGATCTTCGAAGAGGAACATTCATGGAGTTCAAACAGCTTGGCCAAGAATGTCAGCACTTCAGGAAGTGAAAGAGACACCTGACATCATGACGTCTGCAGCAGTTTATTTTACTGGTGCATCATACCTCCAGCTAGAAAAGGTATTACCATATAATCTTTTATTCAACCATTAACTTCAACTTTGTACACTTTTCTCAGGTAAGAAAACTATGAACGTCAGGATCTCTGAGTCGAGAGCTTTCAGTCACTGTGTTAATTGAGCCCATGCACGCATATATTGATTATTTATGTGAATTTATATATGAACAATATGAACAATGTTGTACGAACTTAAGCCACGACTCGAGGGTGTCTTTTTTCAAGTAAGTGAGTAAGTAAGTCATATTACATACAAGTTCAACGAACTGTCAAGGCTGTTGTCAGTATCGTTTTGGTCCTGCCGTGTCATTGTGGTCCGGGCACTTTCTACGTATGTGATAGAGATAGTTTAGTTCAAATCCCAGGTCTTCTCATCTCTGGACCTACGATAAAAGCATGTTACACAGATTTTATACAGCAATAGCAGGCAATAACTTGGCAATATTTAATATATTATTATTATTTGACTGTAGTCACTCACCTTATTTGTTTCTCTGCTGCAGATGTACTTGTTGTAAGTTGTCATCATAATGTAATTCCCACACAAACACCCCATAAAAAAGAAAATCATGTACGCAAATCACAACATATGATACAGTGACGTCAGGTGTTACGTGGAGGTATTGTTTGGGCCTAGCCAAAACAGACCGTTTCAAGTGGGCGGGGCTTAGGCGCATTTTCTAATGTAAATATCTTGATTAAATGAGAGTTTTGTGCAAAAATAAACATACTGATGAGTATAATAGAGGGCCTAGGTCAATTTAAGAGACACTTAAATCAAAACATTAGGTGACCTTAAAAGTGTTTGAAACATTTATTTTAAAAAGTACATCAAATGTTTATGTAGATTTTTTCAAGTATCAATAAAGCCCAATGGAGGCGTAACCAGGTGAAAAGAAGTCACTCACTGTTGTATTGAACGGTATATAGGAAGCTTATAGAGTGTATTTTTTTAAGAGTCTGCAGGATTATATTTAATGTAGTTAACAGAGCTCCAGCCCAAAGCAACTGTTAAAGCCCTAAAGCGTCTTATAAAGCTATTGTTTCTGGCTCCCCCTAGTGTCAAAACAGTGTAACAGCGATTATGTAAAAGCTCTGTTTTACGCAGAAAACTAAATTTGGATTTGTTATCAAATATATCAGGATATAAACTCTTGTTGTGTCGGTTTAGGGTTTTATCTACCTGGAGTGTGTTCATATGAAGTTCTGAAAGACTGTCTCTGCCCCATGCTGTAATTGTGGTCACATGACACTCATAGACACTTCCTGCAGATTGTACAGACAGTCCATGTAGGGAAGAACTATGTTAAAACTTTCCCTGTAGTTCTAAGACATGTACTTTCATTTCCTGGCAAACACAACAACTTCTCACCTAAAAATAAAACACCTAGTTGTGCTTCCAAAAAAAACGAATCACCAGATAAACAAATAAACATAAATAAAATGTTTATTATTTGTCCACAATATTTCGTCTCACCGTCCCTAACCTGCTAGAGAATTATCAAGCGGATTAAAGAGTTTCTCTCATTTACATTTTTTAATCAAAGCTCCCTGAGAACTGGATTCTGAAGTACTGCAGGGTTCCAAAAGCAAATATTTACTTTACAATATCACTGAAGGGTCTCATGGACTCCTGGCTCGTCCGCCTCGTCCTCCCCTCTCACTTCTCTAATGCTGTTTTGGCCGACATTAAAGCAGCTAACAAGCTTCTTTATTGAGCCACGGAGGGAAATTAAATCCTGCCCAACTGAATAATGAGCAGCAGCAGCGATGTCGTTCTGCTCAAGTCTTTTCCTTGATTGAGCGAGAAGAAGTGAAGAGGATGATGGAGACTCTGCCATGATTGTCCAAAGTATGAAATCATAGTGTGATTCAGACCATTCTGCTCAATTCATTAACCAAGGAAATCTGCTTTGTTGAGGGAATAACCTTAATTAATGAGCAAATATTCAAATAAAAAAAAAATAATTTTACTAATTCCTAAATATATGTTATCAGTAATTATCAACTGGAGGCCCGCAGGCTACATTCAGTCCATTCACAGTCTCCAATCCGGCCTGAGAGGCAAAGCTAATCCTGTTTGTATGGAAAATGTGTAATTCACGTTATTCAGACACAGTGGTGTAGTTGCGAGCAGGAGCCAGTCACAACAAGAAAGTTTGTTCAGGCTACTCCGGTTTCCTCCAAAAGTCCCAAAACACATTGAGGTTTTTTTTTTAAACTCTAAGTTGTCCATAGATAGTGAGTGTGTGAATGAATGGTCGTGTGTTTCTGTGTGTCCTGCTACAAACTGGAAAACTGTTCAGGGATATTTACTGACTTTTGCCCAAAGTAGCTCGGATAGACTCCAGCTGATCTAAATAGTAGGAAATGAATACATGAAAAGGAAACAGCAAAAGTTGTGGCCCCCTGCAAGTATCCCCCCCCCACCCAACACACACATATGAGCTCAATAAATATGTTTATAATCACAACCTCAAATTTTAAGACCACAAAGTTTATCTCTTGTTTATTTTTTATTTTTACGACTCTACCGGATTTTGTTTCAGATTACTGTGAAAGAAAATTTAAATCAATTGAAATGAATATTTCAAAATATAATACATTTCCATACATAGCTTTTTATTATCTTTTCCAATTTTATTTTATTTGTTTTTTACTATGCTACAAAATAACATAATAACGAAGGATTTCATTTCTTAAAACATTTCCTACATATTGATTGGTTTATGTCGAAATGCTTATATAAAAGTTGGTATTGCACGTTGCAAATTTCGATGAAAACATTCATTGTTGTCTGGTAATTTATTCACCTTATATTTTTATTAGATATTTCTTAATCTAAAACTCTCCACATAATATATTCTTATCAAACAAAACAAAAAGTATCTTTTTAGGCATTGAAAATGGGGAAATACTCAAACTATTTTAATAAGATTGATTTAACAAGTTAAAACACCTCAGATCACAGCCAAAAAGATCTGACATTTATTCAATTATTCTGAGCTTTTGACTAATTAAAAACATTTTTAAATGAAAGATGAAAAAAAATCCAAGAAAATCAATTTCATATGAAATCCCTTTTTTCACTTCACAGTCAACGACTCTCTTTCCAGCATGAATTGTTCTTTGGCTCATTCCCTCTCAGCGAACTCAGTTTAGATCATTTGAAAAGTTGTGAAATGTCAATAACTTGGTAAACTATGTAAAGTATTCCTGTTTCCTATAAGAACGTGTAACTAATCCGTACTATTTTCACACCAGGTCTGGAGTCATGTCAATCTTGTTTCTTCTTGGTTACGGCACCAGGTCGGCTGTGCGTGGGATTGGTTAGCGGCGCATCAGCCACTAAAGAGGAGGTAAACATAAATCAGTTCCTCCTCCTTCTTACTTCCCTATGTTTAGAATTGGAACATCATTTGTATTGCAATAGTCAGTGAGGGTAGACAGAGTATGATTTAATTTAAAATTAAACATTCTGTCAAATTCAACGATTACAAATCTCACTTTGGTTTGAATTTACTTTTTGTTTCTTCTTCTAATGGGTCCTTTACATCGGAATTCTGCTATAATAAATAATTTATCTATATTAATAAAAATATCATCATTCTGATTTGTTTGCATAAAATGCATTTAAGAAAAAATCATGGCTTTTTCTCTTCTGTGAGCTCGTCTGAAAATGTGTTTGTTTTAAATTAAGTACTTGAAAAAATTGTATTCTACAGAGAACGTTCTGTCTTTCGTCGCCTGGCTCTTTAATGTCGTGTCAGCGATCAGCGCGCCGTCTTGCAAACAAACAACATTTGAATATGAATGGAGACGTGTTCAGAAGTAAGAAGTCGGACAGGAATCTTCCGCCTTCCGGCAGTTACCTCGTTTAACTGTGTTTAATCTGCCTCTTCCTCGCCACATTCATTATTCATGGGATCCTGGAAATGTGGACGTGTGGGTGGGTTCTGACTCACTGGAAGCTAATGAAGTAGTTTGTGCGTACCGATGTTTACAGGTAAAGTGGCTCGCTTTCCTCGGGTTCTGTTTCCATAAACATGTATTTCAATCCTGGAAACAATGTTTGTGGAGCAACGTTACGTTGTAGGAAATCGTCGGGAACGTCAATCCGGACAACTTCTTCATCTGCATTCTGATCAGACGACGAGATTCCAACTTCCCTCTATTCTACAGTCGTTCTCACGCTCATGCATTTTTAATGTTTTGATAAATATTCTGGCACTTTAGAAATAAAATCACGTTGCAGCAAAGCGACATTAACGGCTCCGTCTTTCCATTACGCCAAATAGTTTCCAAATGAAATTAGTATTAATTCAAGCACAAGCTTTAGAAATATTAACACAATAATGGCTACAAAACTTTCTAAAAGACACATTTATTCGTACTTTTCCTTTCTCAATAATTCAAACATAAAAAAATGTTAAAATTCTTGTTCATTATCGTCACCCACATTGTGTTTTTTTTTTAAATATTGATTTATGATCGATAGTATTGGGAAAAGATAGTTGTAACTACACTCTGTAACTGGTTTAGCTACAGTTAAACTGCGTTGGAGCGGTGTTGCAAGGTTGGTTAGGTTTCTTCTGAACATGGGACATTAATAATACAATTAAAGTTCAACTAATGTGTTGATTTAAGTGTGTCTTAAATAGATGTTGGACTCTATTGTATCATCAGTATGTGTTTTTTGTACAAAACTCTCTTTTCATTGAAATATTTACATTACAAAATTTGATTAAGCCCCGCCCACTGAAAACACATTTTCAGGAGATGAAATCTTGTTTACCATAGCCACAGCCACTCTGCTGTGATTGGCTAAAACATCAATGTTTGTCACTGTGCGTCATCAATCCATGAAGTGTCCACCTCCATAGGGTGTGCATTAAGAAAAAATCATTCTTCACTGCTAGAGGAGGAGTGAAGCCATTATGACATAATGATGGACTTTGCTCGCATAACCTCTTGTTCGCCTGGATTCCAGACGGGGGTGAACTTCATAACTTCAACATTTGAAACTTGTGAGTGAGTCAGGAGAGTTGAAGTTTCACATTAGTTGCACTTTAATAACTTCTTTGCACAGTGGAGGTTGTTTTTTGGGTTGATTAATTGTATTTTTGTTTATCTAGCAAGACTCCATGCACTCCTTCTGCCACAGTTATCTTCTCACAATGACTGACGTTCAAGTCACAATTTTCCCTGTCTACACTGAAAACTATTCATCATTTTCTTCAGTTTAAAAAAGTGATTAAAAACCACTCTGTGCATGGTCAACTGTGGTGGTCTGGTTTAACATACGACTCAGGCGTCACAAATATTGACTGATGGTGATGAAAGAGTGATTTGCTTGGTTTATTCCACCCAGAAGTTTTGAGTACAAGTGGCTTGAATCTGACGGTGAAAAGTTGAATTTCAACACTGAAACTGTTTTCAGCTGTCAGCTCAGACATTCTACCTCTCGAAATCTGTGTTTGCGCTTACTGATGCCTCTCACTGTGACAGTACAAGAGTGTGCGTTTGAAATTTGAAATCACTCTCAAGACCCTCAGTAGAGGTGCACATCTACACAGCACAAATCTATCTACATGTGGGTTGTGACCCCAGAGCGGTTATCTTGGAGAAGAAGACTTCAGAATTTAAAACTAAAGAATCAGGAGAGTTTAGTCTTCACATCTGTTGACCATTAAAATATTTTTCACAGTTTTGTGACGATGCCAGGTACTTCAGCTATATATATATATATATATATATATATATATATATATATATATATATATAACGTTTTCAGATTTTATACCATCTGCTTACTCTCTTACTCTGTTTTGTTTTGAAAAAAAGATATAATTCAGTCTCTCACACAAGTATCGTTCATTATAGCTGCTGAGTTTATTTTGTTTATTTTATTTTTTTATTACCAAACTATGAAGCATAAGCAAAGTACAGCTGGTACTTAAGATGTTCTGCAGCAACACATGGTTTTCAAAACTATATTCTTGCAAGTTATACTTTCATTAAAACACAAAACTGAATGTAACCTGACATCAAACTTATTTGACATCTGTTCCTGTGCTCCGTTCGCGTTAAAACATCTCGACCCTGCTTCCAACAGCCTGTTTGATTTAAGTTCCCAACTGTCAAGCAAACCAGAGCCAGCCTGTAGTGTTAGCTCTTCTGGGAACCAAAGGTTTAGGTCCTGAGTTTTGATGTGGGAACACGATTTAAACAGTATATTCCCCTGGAAAAATGTCTAGCAGCGCTAATGTGGTCCGTGTAAGGAGTCAATAATTCATCGACAAAGTCACCTGGTGCTCTTCACTTTTAAGGACTACGGGAGGAAACTGAAGAGCACTCTTGGACCTGAGAGCTTCACGGTGACATGTGCACGGCTGTGTTGGTGTCCGCCATCAAATGTTCATATCTTTTTATTACAGCCGCAGGGAGTTCAACTTCCCTCACCTTCACACGGCGACAGCTTCTCACTCTCATAAATGGACAAAAGCTCCTTTTTTTCTTTTTCTTACCAGTTAGTTTGATAAATGCTTCATCACGGCATTGTTAGTCTTTTCCTCGGAACAAAACCCTGCCGTGCCGCTCCGTGTTAAACCCCAAACTCAAGGAGCTGCGTGTCGAGACAACAATGAGGGATATTCTCTCGCAAATAAAGCGAACCGTGTTAAGAGGTTTAATTCCCTCTATCCTTCTTAAACACACCTTCATCGGCCAATGAACACCCGTCAGGAGGGATTCTTTTCATCCGGTGGAGCCTCGTTTAAGGAGTCGGGTTGGAAGAAAGAACTGCTAATATTCTGAGGCCATATATTATTTAACATAGACCGGCTTTATTGTCATTGTAAGGAGCTCAATGAGCAGAACATTTAGAGCGTGGTTCATTAAAAGGCATTCATTAGGTTCAATTAAAGCCCTTTATAAATCCAGTTCATTCTAACCTAAGACATCATTGATGACGTCCTCTTTACTACTTTGAACAGCTTTTTTCTTTCTGTGACGAATTTCCGCCGTATGTTTTTCGGCTCCTTTTGCAAGTTTGTTTTTGCAGGAATGGTGTTGTGGAATTCTTAACTTCAATTCAAGAACAGTGACTTGTCAAGCAGACCTCCGGAAGGCAGTTGTTGTTGTGTAGACTGTGTGAGTCACTGGTGGAGATCACAGCTTCACTGTTTGGCTTGGTTTCTTCCCACTCTTTGGATTTTGGCTGTCATATCTTTGTCATCTTTCTTCACGTCTGCGGAGAAGTTTGAATGAATGTTTGTAGATCTTCTGCAGTAACACTTTTGGAGGAAGTGCTGGATCATTATACTGGACAGATGCAGCATACATTGTAAATAAGTAAGTAAGTAATATTTATTTATATAGCGCTTTTCTATATATATATTTTTTTTACAAATGCATCTTGAAAAGCACAAAACATTCCCATGTTGTGGTCTTAGGCACAGTCTTGTCTTGTTCTCATTAGTCTAGGGTCTTAGTCTAAATAATTTTACAGTCTCTGTCTGGTCCTGGTCTTGAGAGTCTATCATTTAGGTGTGTCTCAAATCAGTGCACTGCTTTACAATACACTCCAGTGCGCAAATTTCGACAAGGTAGTACCGTCTCAAATCAAACACTGCTGCTACACACTTACCGGAAATAACTGGACTGCATCTTCTTCTACTACTTTTTAACGCTGATAGCAACCAGCTGTTGGAACACTATTGCACAGTGCTTTTCGCCAATGGGAACAAGTTATTCATTTGTGTTTTGTGTTGTATTGTGGTAAAATGAGTGCTTTCTCAAGACATTAGTAAAAAGGGGAGATATGAGGGGGTGCTGCAGTCACTTGCCTCGTAGTTCGCAGTTGCAGCTGAGTAGTAACGTTACTCACTCAACTTTTTGGCTGTGAGTGCGCATACATCACAAGATTTTTGCACACTTCGCACACATTACTTACACACCGCTCAGTGTGAAAGCACTAGTGTACTCAAAATATTAGGTGTAAGTGCAGAAGTGCGCGTTTTGGGACACACCATTAGTCTACGTTTGGTCCTTTCTCTGGTTCACTTATGGTTCTCTCGTGGTCTCGCCAGATGTCATGCTACAGTAGCTAGTTGGTTTTAATGACATGCCCGGTACAAAAGTTGATGGACCTACAGTCCATGCCACAGAGAACAAATCCAATATCGGTCATTATGATGCTTATATTCAACTCCATCAATTTATTGTGTGTATTATGTATTTACTCTTTTTGGAATTGTATGGAACTAGAGATGTTCTTGACTTTCTTTCTTGATCTTGTTCTTGACTGTCTTTCCGTGTTTTTTTGGTGCTGGTCGAGACAGTCTTAACTACATCTCTAGTGTTTAGTCTATTCCCGTCGCCTCAGATCCACACTGGTTAATAAAATGACTCATTGGGAACCAGTGTTATAGGATAAATCATCTGCCTCCCACTCAAGGTGTGTTCCAGACACTTTGGGATTCAAATCTCGGATGTGGGAAAGACATCACAGCCATGTTCAAAGCATTACAGTTGCTCAAGTCGGAAAAAAAACATGACGTCCACAGACAATTTTCCCAGCTTTTGCCAATACGAGCAGTATATGGATGAAGAGGAAACACATCGGATCACAAGATATGTTTCTTTTAGTGAATTCACTGGAATAGTTCGTTTTTTTTTATGCTGAAAATATAAAAATGTTAATAACCAAGAACGTAACTACTCCACTGGGACAAGACACGCCAGGATATGTTAAGGGTTCTTGATATAGACATAAAGTAATACCGTTGTCAGTAATGAGGAATCGTCAATGATACTGTTAACTTGAGGTTACAAAGTTACGCCGGTTCAGGTTGACACGTATTTCATAACAGGCAGTTGACAGAGAGGTTTTCAAGGCCGTTGCAGAGAAGATGTTTTTTCAAAAGATCTTAAACTGCCTCATTCAAGTCCGACTTCAGCAGCAGGACAAAAACGCTCATAAAGGATCATCTTAAAAATGAGCTTGCAGACAAAAATGTTCTGATATCGACTTATAATGTAGCCTTTTCTCCGTGAATACATTTTTCAACAGTTAATTAAACCAAGTGGACCCGCAACAACAATACTGCTCCCACTAACAAGTATTAAGTAAATGCACTTTAATATTTAACGACACAGCGTTCCCACTATTTTTCCTCCTTTATAGATTTTCATATTTTTAATTGGTGTTTGTACAAGCCTGGTCATTAATAATGGACGACCAGACTAAAGCGGCTTGTGAACGCATTTAAAACATTGTGTTCATTATTTTTTAGTTATAAAGTCCAAGTTTCTGTCACATTTTTATTAAATGCTAGTTTTTCTTTGAACTAAACCCAAAAGTCTTTGATGTTTAATACATCTTTTATTGGAATCTTCTGGAGAAAGTAACAGAAGTTTTGATTAAACTGGTAACTTAATACAAATAATAAAGACGTGAAGAATAAAAATTATAATGTGGACTTAAATGTTGTTGTAATAGTTGGCACACCTCAGCAAAAAGGGTTTTTATACTTTGCAGAGTCAGAATTACCGTCTCAATAATGTCCCAGATATTCTGTGATCCCAGCGTGACTCGTGTCAATTTCCTGTTGAGTCATTTCTCTTCCCAAAGTCACACGATTATTTAAATCTACTCCTCCTTGGGGATGCACAGTGGGAGTTGCTGGGGAATGTCTTATTCTGTCTGTCATGTTGGGCTTCAAAGAATCAGAATCTTAGATAAATCGTACTTGTGAGTTAACCCTGTAAAATGATTTAAAGAAACTAAAGCTTCTATAAAACTGAAGCATTTATAGTATCATTTCTATTTTCATGCCATTATTATGATCTATTATCTTTTCAGGATGAAATCTATGCCAGAATAAGCCCATAGTTTCAGGCCAAATATTAAAGTAAGTAAGTAATTAGTATTTTTAGAGCGTTTTTCCAGACCAGGGTCACAAAGCGCTTAAACAATCAAAAAGGGTGAAGCGACAAATGAAACGATTGAACCACTATAATTTAAATTTGTGTCTTGGTCTCAAATCCAACTTGACCAATTGTATTTGAATTGGAAGTCTATGGGCTTCGGCTTGTCTTGTCTCAGCTGTCCACAGTCTTTCTTGTTCTCGTGTTCACATGCTTGGTCTTGGTTTTGGTCTTAGCGGTCTAGGGTCTTGGTTTTTATCTCGCCCTTCTATGTGTGGTCTTGTCCTGGTCTCATAGGTCTATGTTCTTGGTATTGATCTTGCACTTAGCGACCTATAGTGTTGGTCTTAGAAGTCTATAGTTTTAGAGGTGCATGGTTTAAAAGGTCTATGGTCTTGGTCTTAGAGGTCTATGGTCTTCCTCTTGGTCTTAGAGGTCTATGGTCTTAGGTTTATGGTCTTAGAGGTCTATGGTTTTAGAGGTCTATGGTCTTAGAAGTGTACGGCCTTAGCGGTCTATGGTCTTAGAGGTCTATGGTTTTAGAAGTCTAGGGTCTAAAAGGTCTAGGATTTTACAGGTGTATGGTCTTGGGGGTCTATGGTCTTGGTCTTGGAGATCTATCATCTTGGTCTAGGGTCTCGTAGTACCATGCTTGGTCTAGTCCAGGTCTCTGTGGTCCATGTCTTGGTCTCTTCTTCTAAAAACTCAAAAGAAAACAGAGTGTAATACATCTTCTCATGATTGGTTGATCCAGATGGTTATATAGAACACATAGAACTGTAATAATGCGTTTCTTGTGACACTTCCATCATATCCTGAAAATAAATAGGAATACATTTATCAGTTTGGGAACTATTTTGTGAACGAAAAGGTAATAAATTAGGGCAACAATAAAAAGGTAGTGATTTCTGAATAACACTTGAATTGGAGTTTCATGTTTTAACTGTAGCCATGGCATCGACCAATATTTCTTTTGACAATTCTCGCTCCACAAAGAAATAAAAGAAAGCTTTTCTTATTTGAAAGAGCGTCTCTCCATGTGACTGAAGGGAAATGATTTCCTGCTAAGACTATAAATGTTACATGAATGTTCTAAACATGTTTCTTTCATGTCAACGGCTCAATTCCATGTCTATTATGCCATGAATATGAATGAGAGTGAAGTCATTAAAAATATATTTGAAGACAGCCAGTCGATCAAGATGACCTTGAGTAAGCTTTATTTACAAAAATGCAGTAAACACACAAACGCGCCGCGATATCGATCGTCTCATGGCTCAGTGTTTGATGAAGGATTTATGGGACCCAGAGCCGACGAGCAGGATTGAGTTATTTTAGATGAAGCTCTATTTAACAAGGTTAGTCCCGCGGGATGGGAAGTCACGGAAAGACGAGCAGAAGCTGGAGGTCCAGAGGTCAGAGTTGGTCACGCAGCACTGGTGGTCCTGACTGGGACATTAACAGAGTGGATGAGCAGGGGAGTCACATCAGACGAGCTGCTGAAGTATCTTCTCTCTTGATCGTTATCACACGAGACACAAACACATAACCTCCCAGCTTTCAATTCAATATCTCACCCATTCATCTCTTCTGAGGAGATCTGCTGAAGGAACCAAAGAGATTATATCAGGCCACTCATCCGATCTGCTCCGCTGGTTCTCCCGTACTTTCTGTTGACTTCTAATCACACCGAGGCGACTCAGGGATAAAAATCCAAGCAGTCCAGCCATTTATAACACCTTCGTATGCTTTAAAAACATACATTAAAATCTTTGTTTTGTATAATTAAGCATATTTTCCCAGTATTTAAATTAAAAACGTTTAATAAGATTAAGATGAATCATGAATAAAAACATTCATTTTAAAGTAAATGTAATTAATCGCATTTGAAAAGCAAAAATTCGCCCACATAAATGTGGCCTATTATTTATTTTTTTCATACAGACTATTACATTTTTTTTTTTTTCGTCTACATAAACAACGATAGTATTCAACTTAATTAAACATTAGTCGGATCTTGGAAATGTTGCCCTTGCACTACAACTTTTTGTTTTCACTTCTTAACAAGAAGGAACTGTCTCGCCTGCTGTTGATACAGAACTGCAGCGAGAATTCTGACCCGCTCTAGTAAGTAAGTAAGTAAGTAATTTTTATTTGTATAGCGCTTTTCCAGACCAGGGTCACAAAGCAATTAAACAATCAAAACAATACTCATTAAAGTATATAGTTTAAATGGCAAGATAAAACTGATAACATAACAGGAGTTCCAGAAAATCAAGGAAAAGCCTGAACAAATATAAACGTCTTAAGATGTTTCTTGAAGGAGTCAGAAGACTCCATCAAACACAGAGGGAGAGAAGATCGTTCCAAAGCTTAGGAGCAACAGCCTGGAAGGATTTCTCTCTGGTAGAAGAACTCACATTTCCCCGATCCTTAAATCTCTTCACTGGCTTGCCAGTTTGTGTCAGGATCAACTTTTAAATTCGGGTTCTTACTTTCAGATCTATTCATGGTCAGGCTCCTCCTTACATCAGTGATCTGATCCAGACTTACACCCCAGCTCGGGCTCTGAGGTCTGTGGATCAGAATCTGATGATGGTTCCTGAACACGGTTCAGGACCAGAGGAGAGAAATCCTTCCAGACTGTTGCTCCTAAGCTTTGGAACGATCTTCCTCTCCCTCTGTGTTTGATGATCTACTGACTCCTTCAAAAAACATCTCAAGACACTTTTATTTGTGCTTTTCCCTGATTTTCTGAGACTCCTGTCTTGGTCTCGTGTTGTCTTGACCTTTTAAGTATATATTTTATTGGGTATTGTATTGATTTTTTAAGCGCTTTGTGACCCTGGTCTGGAAAAGCGCTTTACAAATATTAACTACTTACTTAGAAATAATGCTTTTACCTGGACACACCTGTGGCTGTGATTCTTGAAGGAATATTTAAACTCCTCGAAACCAGAGAAACGCTGATCGTCGGTGCTCTACTTGCTTACCTCAAGAAAATAATTATACGACAATGCTGTAATAAAATGCAGTAATCATTGAATCCCAGATTCAACAAGATGTTAACTTGAAATTCATTGCAATTATCTCTTAGATATTTAATGCTTTAAAATAACAGTTATTAATACATGTGCTGGTAGATTTAATATAAATGTATAATACATTCTTACAAATGTGGGCTCTGTCTGTAATTGAGGAAGTGAGAGTATATTTAAGTTGGTGGTGAAGGATGATTATTAATGTACTTTGACACAAATCCTAATTTATGTATTTAAAGTCACTCCAAGTCACTGATAACACATTCTGTTCCAGTTTCTTCCTGGTGATCATAAATATTCCTTTTTTGACATCCCTGATGGTCTTGAAATAAAAGCTGTACATAGTAAGATTCAAATTTTACAGCCTCGGCTGATCTCACACTTCAATAAAAATCGAATAATAAAACGGTTTACAAAACACATAAACAGTGTTGTTTTATCATCCAGCGGTAAAAAGGAGTTTGTTTTACTGCGTTTCTTTTTCATTATGGAGTTTAATGTGTCGAAACAAACACCGCTGTGGGTTTTTATTTTTCGAACGTCAGAGATTGTAATCCTTTCCTTACAGTTCACAAACAGTTCAGCCACAACAATCCTCAGATAATTATCATTTATGTAGAATAAAATATACTGACTCATCCAATCACACAGAGAGTAAAGATGTCTGTGATGTTCTTACAAGTTTATGGAGGACAGTTATAATCCTTGATCTGGTGGATTTTTTTTAAATTGATGTTTAAAATAAACTGAATAAGAACACACACTTAAAATAGTTTTCTTTTTACTTTGTCACCTCCACTCGACCATTCTTGATCCTCAGATCCTCTTTCATATTCCTTCTTCTTCATACGTAAAAAAAAAGTACATTTAGAGAGACTTTAAGTTACATGTTTTCAAATGTCTGTCCCGAGTCTGAAATCCGGGCGAATGAGAGGTTACGAGGGAGTCCATTATGACATAATAAAAGCTTCACTCCTCCTCCAGCCAGCTGTAATTTCGCCCAGCTTTGTTTATACAATGAGTCCCATGGAGGTGGAGATTTCGTCTTTAGTTCCCCTTTTTAATCATGAGCAAGAAAGTGTAGATTAGAGACGAAAGCGGGTTCTTTAGACGAGGGAAGTAATGAGTAAAACGAAATAATTGGTGGATTTCTGAAAGGAAAAAGCACATGAAAAGATATGGATTGAAAGATTGCTCTAGTTAAACTATTAAGTATGAAAAAACCTCTAAGAAGACATTGCAAGGACTTATTAAGAACATTTTAATGAGCAGGTTTTTGACATTTTTGATCCTTTCATTTCCTCCTGAATCCACGTTGATTTTATTTGTCTCACAATTCCTTCCTCCTCTCCTTCCATTGATCTCCGCCTTAAGTTATTCCCTTTCCCTTCATTGGATTATATTCCCCCTTTGATCCCTTCATCCAGCTCTTCCTGGTTGTTAACTGCCCTCCTTTCATTCATTATTTATCCATCTCATCCTCCGCCGTCTTCCCTTCTTTCCACAAGTCACTGGATTTTGATCGCCGATCGTGCGCGCCAAAGAGACGGGAGTTGATTAATTTGTTTGTGTTGTGTTGTCGCTCTGACAAATGGGTCGGGCTGGCGGGACAAAACAAACCCGGTCGACACATGATGTGGACGATACACGCGTTAAAGGAGTGTTGAAGAAAGTCTTTTTCTGTGTTTGTTTACGGCCGACATGTTATGTTTATCCCCAAAGCTGATTGAAATTCAACGTGTGTGTCCGTTCGTGAGCGGTTGTTGTGCTTATTTTTTTTATATACGTGTGTGTAGTCATTGATCAGCTTGACAGAGACTTATTACGGTGCGGCTTTATGTGACCCCTTTTGACCCTGTTGGCGGTTTAAAGTGTGTTTATGTGTGTGAGCGCGAGGGTGTGTGTGTGTCCTGCTAATGACTTGTCAGCTTCCTCCACGAGTGCTAAAGGTGACGCTTCCTCCCGGGAGACTCGCGCGCAAACACACAAACGCAGAAATAGAGATATTATTTATTCTGCCTCGGCACTCCTCCGCTGGAACAGAAATCGACAAGCGCTCCGGCTGTTGAAGCAATTTATGTTCCAGGAGTTATCGACGTGAAGGAGAGAAGTCATAATTCTGACTTGGATTCATCACGTGATGAAGGCGTGTTAAATATATCACGGGTGCTGCTGCCACAGTTACCCGTGCGGTGGGTCCAAGACGGTCTTTTTGCTCTTCAATCCTGACCTGCTGTCCTTCTGTGCGGCTGTAGATCTTACGATGTTCTCTTTTAACCTGAAGGGAACCGTGTTGAATCCCAAATGTGGCAAACAGCCTCTTAGACACCTCAGAAGAACACATGTCCTCCTTCTCTCCTCCCTTCATGCCAGAGTCTGACCTTCTTGACTTTCTCTTCTTTAATCATTTCTACGGTGGCCCTGAAGGGCAAAAAAAGCATTGGGAATGTTTTTATTATGATGCTGTACTTTTTGAGAACTCTTTTAACAATTTTCCAACTTCCGTTACACATTTACAATTCAAGTATGTAAGAAAGTAAGTAAGCTCTATTTGAACACATTTACAATTCAAGGAATACATTTACTATTCAATGAACGCATCTACAACTCAAGGAACACATTTAAAATTCACTTAACATAAAATCAATGTACTGCACAAATGTACTAGACAAATATAAAATTCACTGAACACATTTACAATTTACTGAATACATTTACAATTCACTCTAAACATTTACAATTCACTGAACACATATACACTTCACTGTAAACATTTACAATTCACTGAACACATTTGCAATCCACTGAACACATTTACAATTCACTGAACACATTTAGACTTCACTGAACACATTTACACTTCACTGAACACATGTATACTTCACTGTAAACATTTACAATCCTCTGAACACATTTACACTTCACTGAACACATTTACACTTCACTGAATACATTTATAATTCACTGAACACATTTACAATTCACTGAACACATTTACAATTCACTGAACACATTTGCAATCAACTGAATCGATTACAATTCACTAAAGTCATTTCAACTTCACTGAACACATTTACACTTGACTGAATACATTTACATTTCACTGAACACATTTACACTTGACTGAATACATTTACAATTCACTGAACAATTGTAATACATTATTGTTTAGTATTTATTATCTTTTTTTCATATATTAAAAAAATGTCATACAAATGTATAACTGCCTAAACAAAATCCACCAAAACAATAAGACACAACACAACCCCGTCTGTAAATAGACACCGACTTGCTCAGATTAACAGTGACATCAAGCTATTTAATTTGTTGTCTTTTTTCATGATCACTAAATGTTAGTTAGTAAGTAAGTAACATATAAATTAAATAACCGGAAAGATGTAATGGAAAAATGTAATGCAAAAATAGATAACATTTTATTTTTATATTAATTTTTATTCTTAAAAAAACAACAACTCAGTAATGCATATGTCAGACAGTTACCATACATTATTGTATTGTCCTTCCATGCACTCCAAGGACAAACTCAGTTTCCTGATCTAATATCCTGAGTCAAAAACCTCATGTGCTTCTGAGTTTGTATCACATTCTTCCAAGGACAAAAGCAGGAATGAAAAATGAAAGGTGGCAGGAAAATGAAAAGTTTTTTAGATAAAAAACAAAACAGTGAAGGACACTGTGGGCTGAAGATGGAGGATGATAAGAGGAAGGGATGAACAAACAAGACGGCGATTGAAAGCAGGACTAAAGCATTCAAGTAGTGCTTCAATTAAATTAGCATTTAGCTGACTTATCAGAGTTCTGCTGCGTCGTCACTTCTCCCTCAAACACTCCACATCATCACAAGCAGATAAACGTTGGACAAAAAGAAAATTCTTTTCAACTTCCTTTCGACTGACACAACCTTGTGAAGAGGAACGATCGATCGCGGCGTGTCATTAGTCTTTCCATCCATTCATCCGAAGTCGCGGCAACAGTAGCCGAACACTTCCTCCTCCGACAGGGTCAACAGGCAACGTTCTCAATTGTTACAGTCGAGAAAACAGCTGTTCAAGATTACAGTTTTCCACAAAGTAAATGCTTCTGGAGTTGGGAATGATTACTAGTGCACTTTGAGTGCGTTTCTGTTTCGGTTGCATTGAGCAGTAGCCTCGAGATGCTCGTCCCCGGAGACTTCTCTGCAGGGGAAACTCATTGTTAAATCTCGCAGTAATATGTCTCTCCAGAAAGAGCCAAAGAAAAGTCTCACTCTCTTCATCCGTCCTTGTTTTTTTTTTTGGAGTGAAACTTCTCATTTTGCCTGCATGAAACCTTCTTGCTCGATGAAGGCTAATGTTTTTATCTTCAATATCCATTAATTTGAGTGTTATAAAAGTCCATGTTACTCTGACAAACTCTATTTTGTTATTAAAAAACCTGATTTCCAAGCTGTGGTTTAATATCCCTCCACTTTCTGATGGGACCGTCCTGCTCTGCATCTGCTGCTTTTTATGTCTTTTTATTGTGTTTTCCTCGTAAACACCGCCTGCAAACTGAATCTTTCTCTGGACTATAAAGTTTTTAAATTAAGTCTCAATGGTTTTTACTCTGAAAAAAGGCTCCTGAATAGATCCATCAAAACACAATAACGGAACTGAAGAACTAGATTGAATGTGTGATTGTGTGTGTTTGTGAAAGAGAGGAAAAAAAGGGGGAAGGCGATGACAACAAGTCACTGGTGGCTCGTGGTTAAAATTTAGCATTACTGAATATATCCTTGGATATCATTTTTTTTTAAACTTTCAGGATATTTCTAGCAGATTTCTAGCTATGAATGAATTTACCAGAGAAAATTATCTTGACTATAATGTCATGTCTTCTTAAATATATTATATTCATATAATATATCATTATATCCTTGTTTGTCGATTTATTTACCCGTTATAAATATATTTTTTCATTAATCCTTAACTATGTATTATTTTATCTTTTATTTAAATGTATATAATTTGTAACAACACTTTTTGTTGTTTAGTTAAACTAATATATTTTATTAAAAGTTGTTTTAGGTTGATATTTATAAAATAAATGTATATATATTTAAAATGTATACTACAGGTTATAATTATAATGATAATTAAAAATGCAAATAACCTTGAAATGATCAAACGGCCACAATGTCGCTTGGCGATGTGAATCCATGTGGTTCTATAGAACGGCTTCCATCATCGGTGTCTTTGTTCAGTCCTCCTGCAAATGGCCCGCAGTGATGGATTTTTACATCCTCCATCCGTCATCTTTGTAGAGATGTAACCTGGAGAAGCAGCCCACGCCTCCGTGAGCGAGGGAGCGTATGGATGTGCACACACAGGAATATAATGGAGGTTAAGCAAAAAAGGCAACGTGACTTTGGCTGCCTGAAGGAAGCGGGGATGTCAGCGTGTGCGTTTGCTGAATAACAACATTTATTGACCTCAGCGTTCCTTCTCTCAGACAACCAACCTTTATTTATTTATTTATTTTTTACAACTTCAAGACTTCAAAAAAACTGTCAACTGTAATGTTCTCGTCCACGAATAGCAGATTGACGAGTAGAGTAGTAAACTACTTTTCTCATCAATATATATGCTCGACAATGGTTCAGAGTTTTTGACAAAGACAGATACAGAACAAGAAGAAAAGGTACAAAATAACACTTAATAAATAAAACAAAATGCTGGATAGTGTAAATATAAACCTTGATGACAAACCTGCTTCACATTCCTGTTCAATCATTCTTTACAGAACTTTCTGTCAGAGCTTTCAATAAAAACTTTATTTTTTAAAGACGCTAAAATATCAACGATTATGTTGAAGGTTAAAGTTTTCACTCGGTATCATTCGAGCAGATACAATGTGTAAAAACCGACAAGACTGTTGCTGTGTTTTCTTTTCACCGTCCAAACGGAAAAAAAGCCATTAAATGACGGAAATTAATTTTTTGTCTGTGGATGAGCATCGTTATGATTAAAGAAATCATTTGAATGAAGGATCCTAGAAGAGAGGCTGGTAATAAACATGTTATTTTTGGAATCTTGTTTACCATAACCACACCCACTCTACTGTGATTGGTTAACTATCAAGGTTTGTCACTGTACGTCATCAATCCCGGAAGTCTCCACCTCCAAAGGACTTGTTGTATAAACAAAGCGGGGTGTGATTACAACTGGAGGAGGAGTGAAACCATTAGCATAAAGGACTCTGCTCTCGTAACCTCTTGTTCGCTGAGATTTCTGACAAGGGAGAAATTTATAAATGAATGACTTCAGACACGTTGGGTTAGATATTGAGCAGTTTGAACTAATCTGCATGATGAGGCCGATTTTAACTCAACAACAAGAGAATAGTGGTTGTATTTAAAAGAATAATGATAGCTCTCTTGGTTACTTTACATCATTTGTGAAGAACTGTGTTTTTTAAATCACATTTAAATGTTAAATTAACTGTTAAACCGTCATATCTGTCGACTCCGAATCTATCTTAATACACATCTTTCCATCAACATCAATAATAATAATAAATGATTGGACTACCTAAGATTAGTTGAGAGCCATATTTGGATCGTTGTTTTGTGATCTAAGATGTGAAATCGTGACACATTCGGATACAAAAATAAAGTCAAACTCGGCAGCAAAACAAGTGTGTGTCACATTTGCATCCGACCGTGATCACCAGTGGTTTTTCCCGCCTGTTGCCGCGGTAACGACACAGAAGGAAGACACAACGAGTGGGACAACGTGGGATCTCATCACACGGAGACACGCTCAGACACTCACGGACAGATGCATTGTGGGAACCAGGGGGGCAATCCAGTTCGAGTGCCGGCGTCTGAAGCACGACACACACTTGACGTGATTCACCGTGAGTTACGAGCCTGTGTGCGGGCTGCTGGTTTCACTGAGGACCCGGCTACTTCATTTATTTTTACGATGCACAACACCACACAGTCGGTCGTCTGAACCTCGGCCTCGAACTGACAATAAATAAATGACTTAATTGTCTTCCTGTTTTAGCAAAGTTCCTGCTTCTAAATGTGCACAAATGGAGGAGACGCGATAACAAGCAGAGTTTGTCGTTGGCTTCATGGCGGCTTGCTGTCTGGTCACATGTGTTTGCATGTGCGTTCCAGATGGTGCAGTCGTTACCGTGCTGTTATTAGATTGACGTTATTACAATGAACTTCCTTAGATTTACACAAACAGACAACTGTTGGCACCGTAGGACTCCATTGTCAAGCAGAGGCAATAGAAGTGGTCACACCGGGGAGACCTGCTCCCTAACAAGGTTTATATGTTTGTTTTTCACATTCAGTACATCAAATCAGAATTGTTAATTTTTTATACAAATGTATCTCAAAAATGCACAAACTGAATACTTTTTCCAATGTAAGTAAGTAAGTAAGTAATTTTTATTTGAATAGCGCTTTTCCAGACCAGGGTCACAAAGCGCTTAAACAATATTCAATAAAGTATATACTTTAAAGGTCAAGATAAAACTGATAACACAACAGGACTTCCAGAAAATCAAGGAAAAGCCTGAACAAATAGAAACGTCTTAAGATGTTTGCAAACGCAAATCTGATCTAAACTTCTTCTTAAAGTATATTTTAAGTAGTGTTTTCTGGTCAAAATATCTCATTGTACTTCATTGAAGATACAATCAACCATATTCTTTAATATCATAGAATTTTTGGCCTTTCACTTTTAAGAAGCAAAAATTTTGTTTTTTTAAGAAAAAATATTTAGTAATGACCTTCCTTTCAAGTGTGACAATGTCACATGACTAACTAAAAAACACACAAATAAATAAAATATTAGTAAAAATCAAATATAGTTAAGAATGGCTTTGGCCAATGTTAAAGTTATCTAACCTTCTTACAAGATCCGACTTTTAAATACTTCCAGAAACTATGCTTAAATAATACATCTTTTGTTTTTGCAAGCTAAAAGCTCTTTTTACTTGCTTTCTGTCAGTATTAAATTGGGGCTACATTGTGTTCCTGTGAGATACGACTGCAGGTTGAAGTATGCTTGCTTAAATTATAACCTCTGCCAAGAAAGTGATGAAAGTAAACAGCAGACGTGATTTAAATGGTGAAAGATTGGCAAATAGAAGGGGCTAGTATTTGGGTCTATCTTGATTCATGAAGTTTTAGAAAGTTTTCACTTGACTGGCTTCTCAATGCTGCTGCTGTGTTAAGAAAAACAAAACTCTTCAACATGCAAATTGTGCTTTAAAAAACACACCATATTACTAAATAACAAAATATTTTCATTAAATATTCCTAAGGCTCTATGTTAGATTCACTTAAGCAATCAGAGAGCAAGTGTCAAATGAGCTCATTGGCAGAGGGATGTCACGTCTCAGTGCTTTTCTCTGAAGGTATGTATTTTGTTATAGTAGAAGAGAGACGTAGACTTCATGGGTTCAACATCCTGATCTGGAGACATCGGCTTGAAAGCTGTTACAAGAAATCCTGATTACATGCTAGTGTTTCTCACGCAGGATGTTATGGCTGAATTTACATTTTTAAATAAGGCAGATGATCTTACAATCTTAAACACATTTTTAGCTCAGTTAAACATCTGCAGGAATAATATAAACCAACATATGCACAAACCATTGCTGCTCCACAAACCTTAGATTCAGTTTTTATTTTTAAATTATGAAATGTATGTAGTTAAATCACAGGTTTGACTCTCATCTGTCGGATCAATTCTGTCCAGTGATGATTGTCCAGCACAGGATCAATAGCTGGACAAAATGCTTCAAACATCATTCTGTCCGTGTGTAGAATCAGTAGCTTTACTCTTCAATTATTTCTGCTCCTCAATATATTGGATCTCTGTAGTTTACTTTGCTCTTCCCTCATATGTGACTCTGGAGAAAAAAGGGCAATCGATCTCCACTTTTTGATCTGCTCTGAGTTCCAGATCAATATCAGGCTGCCTATCCTAGTCTTAGATCGCCAGTGGTGTCATATAATAACCCAGTATGAGGTTAGAAGACCGATGATCTGCATCATCAACATATGTTGTTGATGAAAACCTTAAAATTGAACTCCAGACTCACTTTTAGGATCAGGATTTACATCCTTTTCCTCATAAACAGGATCTTCTGTTGGATTTAATTACAATTTTAGACCTTGATTCCCAACTTAAGGAGAAAAAGCATAATTGTCTATAAGTGGAAGATAATTTTTTTTCTTATGCTAGCAAATTTATTTTGTCGATGGTCTTACAAAGAGGTTTGACTTGTAGTTCTTTCTTTCCGCGGTATTTCTCTATGTGGCAGATCTCGATAAAACTGTCTGTTTTGGTGACGGATTGGTTTTGACACTCTCTGGTCTTCACTTCAAGTCTAGTTTCAGTTGTTGGAAGGAAAGAAATGTGACAAATATAGTGTTATCAGGACATTTTTGACATGAACCTACTACTTTTAAAATGACAAGAAAGACATTTTTATCCATTTTAACTAATGTGTTGATTTTAGTGTGTCTTAAATAAATGTTCGACTCTATTGTATCATCAGTATGTGTTTGTACAAAACTCTCTTTTCATTTAAATATTCACATTAGAAAATGTGCTTAAACCCCGCCCACTGAAAACACTTTTTCTGTAGATTCAATTTTGTTATCAATCCCTGGAACGCTCCACCTCCAAGGGACTTATTGTATAAACAAAGCAGAGCGTGATTACAGCTAGCTGGAGGACGAGTGAATACATTATTACATCATTATGGACATAGCTCTCGTAACATCTCATTTGCCAAGATTTCTTACGGGGTGGAACATCAGTTGCTTTTTTTAAAGTAAATTGTTAAAAGGTGCAACATATGTATAAAAACTATGATTGTTGAATACACGTCGAGTCTCTGACAACACCAGATAGAGACATTTAAATGAAGTACATAAGCTTGCCTTGCTTTTTCATCTAGTCTGTGTTTTATGTCACAACTGGTAGATCTGTTCTACCTAGTAATGTACAACCAACATACGTTTGGACTGAGACCAAAAACTATCAAGTTTGGCCCTGATTAAATCCATTTATGATGCTTGTTGAATCAATAATTCATTTTTGTATTTGATTCTGACACCACAGGTGTCGGCTCTTCAGTTGTGTAATGCTACTCAGTAGAATGTGTTAAAGACAAATGTCATAGTAAAGGTCTGATTAATGATAATTTAACATACTTTCAAGTTTTATTTTCTCAATGACCAGAAGTCAAGCAAAATTCTGCTGTACCAACAAAATATCACCTGACATTTACTAGTTGAGTAACATTCTTGGGCAGACTTTTGATGCCCGACTCAGATTTAAGGAGGTGCATCTGTCACAGTCACCCCCTCAGCTAAGAGCAATTTTGTCTTGGGATCGCTCCATTTATCTTTGTCACACTAGATGGAGATAGCAAACACACTTCACACCTGTTTGCTGTTCACTCATAGAAACATATTTTCCTACAATCCCTGTCGGATGATCTAGCTTCCAATCTGCTCGAGTCTTCGTCTTCAGAGTAAAAAAATGATCGGACAGAAGTGATAGGCTTCTTCTGAACTTTAAATTTCCTTATTTGGCAACTAAAAAACATCCAAGTCTTTGGACATCAAATTGAATCAAGATGGGTGGTTAGTGTGAAGCTCTGCCTGCTGGCAAAGTGGAATTTTTGTGACGTTTCCTGCCTTCATTGATGAACACAAGCCATCTTATTCATAACTTTCACCAACACATCAGTATATATTTAAGGATTAAATGATGTGAAAACCCAACTCTCCTGACTCTCTCACATGTTTCAAATATAAGAGTCTTCCTCCCCAAGATGCAGTAAGTCTCTCATCATGACCATGTTTTGAACTTATTCCTTTATAAAGTTCTCCCCCGTCTGAAATCTCGGCGAACAAGAGGTTACGTCGGACTCTATTATGATGTAATAATGGCTTCACTCCTCCTCCAGCCAGCTGTAATCATGCCCTGTTATGTTTATACATCGGGTCCCTTAGAGGTGGAGACTTCTGGAATTGATGACACGCAGTGACAAACCTTGATGCTTGACCAATCACAGTAAAGTGGGTGTGGTTATGGTGAACAAGATTTAATCTGCAGAAAGACAAGCATCTTCAGTGGGCGGGGCTTAAGCTCATTTTGTAATGTAAATATTTCAATGAAAAGAGAGTTTTGTACAAACAGACACATAAAATAGTGTCCAACATCTATTTAGAACACACTTAGATCAACACATTAGTTTTCATTTAAATATGGAGTCAACAGTCAACAGTCTGATTAAAGTTGGTTTAGTGCAGAATTACTTTCTATTGCACACGCTCAGTCACACGTTGCATGAGTGTGATAGTATTTCACATAGGAACGAAGCAATCAGAAATCTCTCCCTTTTAATCAGTGTCATGGAGAACAACTCACTCACACACACATTTACAGTTGTGAGTCGACGCATCTGACACATTTGAATGTAAATAAGTTTGACAACATGATTGCATGAATAATTTCATGAAGAAATGTGTGCTAAGAGATATTTAAAAGGATCAGCATTGAGTTGTTGTGAATCACATGATACACAAATATATTATTCCAAACTATTTTTGCAGAATTTTCATTAATTGAATTATTAAAATAATGCCCTTCAAACTAATATATATATTTTTAAATTGGTATAATTCAATATTTAAAAATCCAGATTTATACTCACCCTATCGTTTTATAGACCACCAGCAAGTTTTCTGGCTAATATACAGTCGTCATACTCTTGCAGGAGCCAAGGTCTCAGGTAAGATAGTCCCATTAATCTAATATATCTGATTTATTTGCTCTTTTGATCGGTTAGTTAATGTATACCACCCCATAACACAAATGAGATACTTCAGCTGTTACATAAAGTAATTGTAAAAATGTAAGGTACATTGCTAGCTAAGCTTCCCAATAAAACAGCTAGCCCCAGTCATTCTGGGGTGAAATTTACCACCAGAAACAATTAATGGTAATATTAAGACAATATGTCTGAGGTGATTTGAATATTTATTGGAGGTATTGTGTCTTAAATAACACAAATATCAACAATGTCTTGTCATAATGAAGGATGGGTTCTGACATGAACTGTAGCAACCAGACCGAAGAAAACTAAATGCATATTTTTGAAGGGCCTTATTTTTGTTTTAAATACAAATTAACAAAATCAAACAACGTGTATTTGTCTGACACATAGTTAAACCCCCAAAACTTAACTTAACTCAGACAAAGAGTGTTACTATGGATAAAGTTTTGACAAGTTTTCTCTGGTATAGGATAAAACTTAAGACAATCCCCATGACTAGTCCTCGATTATTTAAAAAGATCATGAAAAGTGGGTATGACAGCAGTTTTGTAGAGTGGCATAAATCCTCTGGATTACGATTCTACACACGCAAACACACGAGGAATTTTCCTAAACAAATGGAAACGTTAATAAAAAAGAAAGATGAAAGGACGATGCATCAAAAGATAAATGAGTGATAAGAAAACAAAGTTGCTGTCTGGCCGGCCCATGGGATCAATACCTGCCTCTGTGGTCCCGGCGAGCGATAACATCATCGACCCAGATGACAACGACCCACTTAAATGCTCAGGAGATGGATTTAATTTTTTTTTCTATCTCGTCATCTGTTTGTGCCCGGTCCGTCTGCGAGCCGAGACGCTCCAACGAGTGAAGTTCACCCACCAGACTTTCCCCCTGATGTTGCCGGGAAAGAGAGGGATGATGAAAGATGCGAGCGCCTCGACACGCTGCACTCTTAGAAAGATGATGACCAAACCTTTTTGAAAGTGTGGGAATCGATGGGCACTGCTCGGCTGCAATGTTATTGATTACGATTCAGATGCTGCTGGTGAAATATCAACTATCTGCTCTGATCAAAATTTCATGAGCGGAAAATTCTTTCTGGAGCAGGTTTGGCTGGTTATTTATGTCGTGTAGCTTTTTAGTGAACAGCTGTGAGAGGAATGTTGAACATTGAGCTGGAAAGTTCTCCACAATTTAGTCTTCAGGGTTTCTCTGGTTAGGATTCCATCTGAGTTTCCACCACTTAGTTTGAAGACAGCAACCGTCCAAGGAATCAATTTGTATTTATTTATTTATTTATTTGCACTTGCTCTGTTTGAGCCAGTGGTGAAAAAAAAACAAAACTGACTTTTCTGAAGAACAGAGTCAAAAACCAGCAGAAAAAGATGAAAGTTGAATCAATAAATATGAGAAATCTGACAGTATAAAGTGATAGTTCACCCAAAATGTTTTACTCACCCTCATGCCCACTAAGGTTTGGGATTATTTTCAGAATAATCTGTTCCTTTTTAGAGTTAAAGACAAAACTGAATATTTTTTTAATATACCTGCTGGAGCTCAGTTGTCTTTTATCTTCCTCCAAAGGACACTTAAAAACATCCAAATTGTTATTATATTTTTGGGTAAAAAGGCTAGATTTTCCAAAAGATATTTATGGCAGTCATTGAATGCAACTTTGGATAATTATTCCTTTTACATTCAAATGCTATGAAACTGTATTATTTGATTATTATTCTTTTATCAAATTAAAGAAAACTCCCAATTTAAATTATGTTAAACTTATTTATTGGATTGACTATCCTAATCTGTTGTAAACAATCAATAGATATGGCAAAAATGAATGAACTAATGAACAATTAAAAAAAAAAAAGATTCAAAATGGAATTTAATTGCTCTTGATTTGAAAGCCAGAAGTTAATTTCCTCCTTCTGAACGCAATTGGGAAATTTACTGTACAGTTCTTTCTTCATTAAACTTTCCAAATTAAAGTGCGGCTCATGACAGGAAAAAAAACAGAACAGCTTGTATCTTGTCAGCGGTACCATGTTGTTGTTAAGTTACGATGACTCGACCACTGGCTGTTGTTTCTATCTGTGTGAGTCGTGATGCTGTAAAGACGGACCCGCCTTATGTTGCTTCTGTTGGTTCATATTGCGTGACTGTGGTGTGAGAATGGGTCAAATTGTGTGACTGTCAACCTCAAAGCGTGAGACTTGGCAGCCATGTTTTCTACAACTATAGACATGAACAGATTACTCCATAAATAATCATGAGGGTGAGTAGAAAATGAGTGCAATTTTAATTTTGGGTGAACTATCACTGTAAATTAGCTCCTTGTTTGCAGGGATAACAAAAAACGGCGATCTAAACATAACTTATCCAACCTAAACCTCTGGGTGTTAGTTTAAGGACTGAAGACTCTCGCTTTAATCTGACATCAGTGTATAAGCTAATTCAACAGTGAAAAGAAGGGGGATGAACCTACCTTCACTCTGTTTTTCTTCTCTTGAGTCACTCCATGGGTGTCGAAATGCTCGACAAACCAAAGCCAGCATTGTAGAAATAAACAGAAACATCATTATCACAGCGGCCATGACACTAATGAGGTGATAAACTGTGTGGAGAAAGATTAATAGAGATTGTTGACAGCAGCTGATCATCCCAAGTGTTGCGTTGCTCTGTGAATCGCTAAAAGCTGACAGTGAGGGATGGAGACGGAATAATAAACAGTCCAATTACCGCGCCGAGCGTCGCTCTATGAAAACCGCCTCGATGACTCAGTTAGGGAAAGAAAACAATGAGCCTCTTTTTTATTTTATTTTTATTTTTTTTAAATTGACCACAGGATGCTCATCATCTGCATCACTGTTTCCTTGTCATGTGTCCTGCTGTCAAGGAACTTTTAAACAATGAATGCGTTTTTTTTGTTTCTGACTTGCACTTACAAACTCCTGCTTTTGCTGAGATAGTTGTCACGTGCTTAAGACACACACACACACACATTACAATCGAATGATGCACATTCATTACATTTTCTGCCTACCACGTATGTTCGCCTGACCCGATCTGCCCCCCCCCCTCGGATCTCTCACTTATTTTCCCCTCCACTATCTCCCACCTTGATCCAGTGGGTTGGAAACATGATTCTAATTGCCTGCTCAATGTCAGAGAGATTGTAAGACATTGTCGAAACGCAGTCCCAGCGGGTCGTCTAACATGTCAGCGAGGCCTTATCTATGGTTGGAGGAATTACATCTGTGTGCCAGGCTCTGTAAAGTGAAGAGTCCACACTCTCTTTAACGATGAAATGCACTGATTGACACGTCAGTGAGTCTGCTGACCACCATTAAAACCACGAGCATAGATTGCTGGAGTAACAGATTTTGTTCTTCTCCGATAACAACAACAAACTGCTGAGCTTGCATTAAAAAAAAAAAAACGATAGAAAAATTGAGTTTTTGTTGGAAGATTACTTTCTGCATTTACATGACTGGACTACTTCTGCTGGATAACAAGCAACCTTAATATAATAATATTGACTCTTAAAAATATGTTTATTTCTTAACATGAATCAAGCTATGGCTCCTTGGCTCATTAAGTCATTTTCCATTTCCTAAAAGAACATTTTCAATGAATAACAACAACGAAAATAATGACACCATTGGTCGTTTATATCAGGATGGAGTAGAGTATAGTGTTGAGAATGAATGTTTAGCATCTTATCTAAAAATGAAAGTCGAAAAACAGCGTCAAGAGATATCAATAGCAAATGATGTTTGTCGTTGAGCTCGAGCCATGATTTACAATTCATTTTGATGTAAATATGAAGACAAAACAAGCCACTGCACAAATTATAACCAGAGCAAAATAAACAATCTGTGATTAAACCATTGTGTCACATCACATATCACCAGGGTCAAGGTGACCCAAAGGCCCGGAAACAAATGTGTTTGTGGCATCCCTTGTGTTGTCTCTGTGGTCAAGGTGAACGACCTCCTTGGCTTCCATCACCTTGACCCAAAATCTACACAAGGGATACCACAAACACATTTGTATTTGGGCTCACAGGTCACCTTGACACTGAAAAAAGTATTTGATGTTAGTGTTTGTTGACTTTCAGTTTTGCTTGTATCGTTAAAGTATCAATCACAGAACTAAAAATCAATTCTGATGTATTTCCAATACTGTGACTTCTTGCAATCGTGGCTGAAATATGGTTGATTCAATAACTTTTATTTCACCATAAAAAGAAAAAGTGAGTGAGTTGAATAGTAACATGCGACTTAAGCATACTTTTTGAGAATACTAAAATACAAATCCAAACGTACTGCAGGTCCCTGCGTGGAAAAACACCCAGCAACACATTTCTTAGTGATGGAGGTCGTGCTAACAAGTGTTCGATCAATACGTCCACCAGAGTTGACCTGAAGGCCGCCTCAAGAGCCTCAACAAGGGTGAAACAGAATCACATATTGACAGAAAGACGTGGAAAAAAAAAACCCCATCAAGAATGAATGACTGAGAAGACGGAAGGTATCACAGGAGACAGCCTTGGATATCCATGCTGCAGTGATCTGGCTTGAGTTCAGCTCAATATCAGCGGAGAGGACGAAGCCATCATTCTCTTGTTTTTGGCTTCACAGTTTAATTTGCCTTATCTACGCAATAGTCAGGGAAATAAATTGGATTCAAATCTACATGAAAATGTGTCCTAACCGGGTGTCCTCCAGAGGAAGAAGCTGACACCTTCAAAAAAATACATCTGTCTTTGCTGGACTGAATAATGTCCACAGACCAGAGCCAAAACCTCATTTTGCTGCCATTGTAATGATGAATATGAGCAGAGTTGCCAGGTGGCCAGTGTAGGATTACAGTGCCAGAGAAAATAACTGTATTTCCCAGCAAATAATCGTCCGGCTGTCAAAAGTAAAACTATCAAGCGTACCAAGGTGCAATAGTCAAATAAATAAACAGTATTTTAAACAAGTTCACTTCGATTTTCAATTTATATAATTATAATAACATATACTTATTTTTATTTTAAACTACCAATGTGGTTTTTCGTTTTTTAATATTCTTTCCTCGATGTGGGTCACAGCTTGTCATTATGGGAGCATCAGAGAATTTTCTGCTTTTCATTATTACTTATTACTATATTATTACATTTTACCGTTGTGTCTGGTTTTGCTTTATTAAAACAACCCTTATCTTTCACTGTCAGTAAGTCTCACCTGTTAAGGTTTTTCTTGAAATGTTGCTGTCAGTTCCTCAGATAAGTAATATAATGTTGAATTAACCTTTTAAACAAAAAACAACAACAACACAAATCTAAAGTTAACTATCATCTTCATACTATCGTGTTCTATCACATCTAAATATTGGACGGGATCCCCTTAAAGTGACAGAAAGCAATTGTAGTGACAGATAATCTATAGTTCAGCACAAATATTCCCTTCTGGGGAGAAGACACACGAATGCACACAAACACTGTGACAGATGGAGCAATTTAGCAAACTATTCTTGTGAAATTAATGGCTCATGCGATTACCATCCCAACACTCGGCGGTCCGTGTCAATGGCCAGTCAAGCAGCTGCTTACGGGACTATATACAAGCTTAATGTCCCTCAATGTCACCTTTGGAACATCTGACCTTCAGCGACAAAGCAGGTGTCACTAAGTGACAGGAAGTCACTTGGCATACGTGAGTTTACCACGTTTATGATTCCATTCATTTAGCGGCTAATCAATGAGTCACAGGTGTTTGCGATGAATAGAGAAGGCAAATGTGCATTAATGTACAACAGTTAAAAAATAATTGGATCCTTAAAAATGAACGGCTGAATCGATACGACCGTTTCAGTTGCACTCATCGAAATGACTTTCAGCTGTGAGATAAAGATTTTTATTTTGTTCTGGATGTAAAACAAAAGTAAACAACAATGGACAACTTTATATGACAAACAAACATAAACAACAATGACAAATGTATATTAAAAAAATACTCCAATAAATAGCGATTCTGCTGTTGACAAGATTAGTGCAGAGAAAAAAATGATAAAAATAAAGTCTATTTGGTCTATTTCCAATATACAGTATAACACTATTGGCAGACATTGAATTACACTTGGCACAGACTGGAATATAAACATATAACCTCATCCTCCCTAAGAAGAGACTTTTGCTTCATTTGCAACACCATGGATGAGAAAAGGTTAACTATTAAAATTCATCCTGTTTCACCAATGACGAACCCTTACTCTAGACAATGTTCTGTTGCTATCTCTCACGGTTGTTCACCAAGTTCTTTTTATTTCACAGATTCTTTCGATGTGTTTGTATCTTCTGGTTTAGACTATTGTAACAGTTTATTTTCACGTCTTAACAACAAGGAGCTGCCTCGCCTGCAGTTAAAAGAAAACTCTGCAGAGAGAATTCTGACCTGCTCTAGTAGAAGAACTCACATTTCTCCGATCCTTAAAACTCTTTACTCATCTTTGATGGAACTACTGACTCCTTCAAGAAGCATCTTTAGACATTCTTATTTGTGCAGACTTTCCCCCTGATTTTGTCTCCTGTGTTTGTCTTATGTGTCTTGATCTTTTAAGGTATTTATTTAAACTGTTTATTGTTTTTGATTGTTCAAGCACTTTGTGACCCTGGTCTAGAAAGGCACTTTACAAATAACCATTACTATCTTACTTAGTTCATCTTCCCGACGCAACATATACTGTATACAGCAGCAAACATGGTTTGACTGTTTAATTCTAAAATAGATCATTGATGTTGTCCATCCCACTTTTGTGAAAAGATACAGTTTATCTCATCGTCCTGAGTGGCTTGTCTGTTTGAAGACATCTTTAAACCCTGAGGTGACTTTAAAGTTCATGTGGTAAATATATTTGCAGCGCCCAACTGATTATTAAGTTTCATTATAACCTAATAAATTGCCTTAATCTTTATGGGTATTGGAACGAGCGACGACAATCAACCCCATTTTGAGGGGTCCACAGGGGGGGTGAAGAAGGAGTGTGAGGCTCCGGTAATGGGGAGGTAAGTATGGGGTTATGTGAGCGTTGGGTCAGGTAAGTGCCCGGGTATGCTTCTTGGAGTAATTGCCACATAAACAACCCTTATCTGTGTGCAGGATTTCCCTCGGGTTACCACTGTAGGTCAGGCTTGGCAGAGATTTTCTCGGAGGTGATATGCTTGTGTGAGGCCATGAGAAACATACCTGTCTTTTATTTTGTTTACACGTATTTAAACTATTTTTACTTAATGATTAATTGAGTTAATTTACCTGGTACTGCTCACATCATAACCTTTCCATGAGTCACACAGATTTCTATTGTTACACATTCTAATAGGTTATCAACAGCTTTTGACATGCTTTGTAAAGGTATTGTAGATGAATAAGGCTTCTCCTCCTCCACCTTTGTGTTTCCTGTTAATAGAAACAAGATTATATCCAGCCAGGAAAAAAATCTGTGCCTTTATTTTTACCTTTAATCCATGTTTCCGACACCGCTATGATACTGAAGGATTTTAGGTATTCCTTGATGTGGGCGAAGTTGGTGTATAGACTCCTGCTATTAAAGTGAATCATAGATAGTTTTCCATCCATGTCAGTGTTGGCGTTGAATTGCTCATCAGTGTAGTAATGGCATCTCTCAGGCTTGTTATAGTAGAAATGATTATCCGGGTCAGTTCTCTCATTCGGGTCAGATAAGGTATGTTTCACAATAAGCTCCACACTATTCTGCTCAGCAATCATTTCAGATAGACCCATCATATTTTCAGTCCGTGTAAAAACCTTTGTACTTTGCTGTGGTATAGTTGTGGAGTGATCGTACGCCATACCTTAAATGTTGTTTATTTCCAAATCTTCCTCATTCCTGGAATATTAAATGACTTCTTGGTGTTGCTCCATTTGTTTTGGTGTAAATCCTGCAGTTTGCCGTCCAGGTGTGTTGTATTTTGCCTCCTCTCCTCAGTTGGCGAGCTTTTCTGGGGATGTTTCCTTTTTTCTTGTTCAGGTTCTCATTGATATAAACATCATATCCTCTGAGTTTTTCTGCCCTGTTTCTGTCTGTGAATCTCACAGCTCGGGTACCAGACTTTCTTATGGGTAAGAGGAAGAATGCTTCCACGTTTTTGAAATCCAGATCGATCCCTCTGCCATTCAGGAACTTGGACACCTGCATGATCAGATCTTTCTTTTTGTTTTCCTCCCGTAGCTGTTGGATTACTTCCATCACCTTCTGTATCGCCTTCAACTCTTCTTTCACTTCTTTAATCTCCTCTTTCATGGCCATCAGGGTTTCGTTCAATAATTCCCATTTTGGCTCATTGTCATAGCTCTGCTCCTGTCTTTGGTTGGTTTTAGTTTCAACCATTTTTCTCATGCTCAAACACTCTTGTCTCAGTCTCGGTCAAAGATTAGCACATTTATATAAACAATGTATTACAAAGATATTTCATGTTGTCTCTATAGAACTGGGGTATCAAATTTAAATATACACTGGGACAACGTGTAAAATTGCACAAAGTCACTATATTTATTGTAAAATATGGATTGACCTAAAACGAACAAACAAGAAAAGCTTGATATTGCTTAATATTGCAGAAATGCGAAATTGAAATTTCAAATGAATATAACTTTAATATAATATATAACATTAATATAACTTGTTATTTCTTGATTTTAAAAAATACATATATCTTTCTTTAAAATCAGCCTTCTTAAAAAATGTAATTTAACAGTTACATCCTTTTCCACATGCTAATAATAAAAGTTAAAATAAAAATAATTGACTCGTAATAATATCCTTCAATGATCATGCAACCTTTTAAGCCCATGTCAGGACTAGCAAGAGAAACATTGCATAAGCACAAGTTCAAATGTTGCTCAGTGTTCTAAACACTGGTCTATTTTGTGTTGAGCCCTGATGTTTTATGATTGCTGTATTTTTTTTATTGACCAGATTCACTTTTATCACTGTATCACTAACATCCTATTCTCATCTCTTTCAAGAAACATCTTAAGACGTTTTTATTTGTTCAGGCTTTTCCTTGATTTTCTGGAACTCCTGTATTGTTCTCAGTGTTATTTTGACCTTTAAAGTATATACTTTAATGAATATTGTTTTGATTTTTTAAGCGCTTTGTGACCCTGGTCTGTAAAAGCGCTATATAAAACAAATGACTTACTTACTTACTTACATCGATGCCACAGATGAAGTAGAAACTGATGCCTGAAAATGAACAAGTTCTATTTTCAACAGCACAAAACAATTTTGCGCCCTCTTTTCCTTTATTCCATGGTTAGTGGTACATGAAGTGTTTAAAACTGTTGGGCCAACCCAGTATGAATGTGGTATCACATCGCTGGCCATATAAAATTATGTTATAAAAATAAATATTTTTTATTTTTTAATAATAAAAGTACTTTTAAACTTCTTATTTTTGTTATTCACACTGTATAATTGATTTGTTTGAAGAATCGTTTAACTGCTTGTCATCTCTATTTCTCCTGGGTAATCTGTAAGTGCTTTTAATCAAAGGGAGTTAAAATCAAGTCAGCCCTTTTTTGTCCATTTAACCCTTGTGTTATCTCTAGGTCAAGCATTAAATAATCAATATTCACTCTAATGTCTCCATTCAGTTTTTATTTCTCTTCTCACGGTGTATATATTTAGTAGCAAACAATGATTAAAAACAGTGAAGTCGCTCACTTCATCTCAGCTGGAGAGTGTGTGCAGTTGAGCTCGTTTCAACGTTAATTATCTTCTGCTCTTGATCCAGAGAACGCTGGGGACTTTCGAGCTTCTCTCTCGGTCTGTCGCTCTCTTTCACTCTTTGTCGCTTGATTCTTTCCAGATATAAATCCACCCTGTTGTTCTAACTCTCCCGTGGCCCTTCATTTCCCACTTACACCCCAGTTTACGGGTCAAAACGGACCACGCAGAGTACAGGAGCGCCCCTTCACTGTGAATGCCACCGGGTCACATTGACCCTGAGATAACGCAAGCGTTAAACCAAATGTCTGTTGTATCTTTTCATAAATAGGTGTTTTACTTTTTAAATTAATGACTTATTTAATATATTTTACTGATAATAAAAAAGAGAATAATGTAATGGATCCAAAATATAGAGTACATAAGTAAGTTTGATATATTTTCCAGAATTTTAGCTCCTTCTTTTGAAAAAGATCACACAAATGGAAGAAAGGCCTGAAAATTCAAACGGATAATTAAATTCATACACCATTCAACTCCAAGGGTTCCCAAACCTCAACATGCCCTCAAAACACCATTAGCCTACAGCCCCAGGCCCCCTTTGCAAAACTCCAGAAATGCTTGAGAATATATTAATAAACATGAGCTCTAAGAGTATATTTCATTACTTTAAATGGTAGAATGATAAACGTCTCTTACTTATCTATTGCTTTTCTATGCTTATTTAGCACCCAAGGCACTTTACACTTAGTTACTCATTCACCCATTCACACACACTGATGGGAGTAGGCTGAGACGCAGCGAGCCAGCTCAACCATCAGGAGCAATCAGGGTGTCTTGCTCAGGGACACAACGCCACAATCTCGTCCTGGAACTGGGATTGAACCCGCAACTTCTCAGACCACGAGTCCACCAGGCTATACCATCTGAGCTATGACGCCCCATCACTTTGAATATGTATTATATGCATTTCAGGCTATCGTGGCCAGTTTTCTGTATGGCTATAAACTTGATGTATGGTGCCTGTAAGTAAGTAAGTAAGTCATTTATATTTATACAGCGCTTTTCCAGACCAGGGTCACAAAGCGCTTAAACAATCAAAACAATAGTGAATAAAATATATACTTAAAAGGTCAAGATAAAACTGAGACTAAGACAGGAGTCTCAGAAAAGATCCTGAAAGAAACTGGAGGCCAGGGAAGTGATTTAAGGATTGGAGAAATGTGAGTTCTTCTACTTGAGTGGGTCCAAATTCACGCTGCTTAGTTCTGGTGAACTAACCCTTTAATATTCTAAATAGAATCCTACTGAATATGCCACTTTAACACAGATCAGTATAAAATAACAATATTTATTAGTTTACTTTTTTAAAAAATCATCTGACCACGCTACACAGGTACATGTTTGAAACTTGTTTTTCATGTATTTTGATTCATTAAACATACATTGTCTTGACGGTACTTTTCATAAAGAGATGGAAAATGTTTCAAATATTGGATATTTAAAATTAAAAAATGCAATTTTCAACACTTTGACGCCCTGATGTTCAACCACAGTCATGCAGAGAAGCTCCATGTTTGCATCAACTTCTGTTTGCTTCTGCATGATCTTTTGTCGGCAACACCAGCCATTTGTGCAGCTCTCTCTCTCTCTCTCTCTCTCACCCCTTCTCTCTTTCACCCCTCCTCCCTTCCTCACCCCTTCTCCCTTCCTCACCCCTCCTCCCTTCCTCACCCCTTCTCCCTTCCTTACCCCTCCTCCCTTCCTACCCCTCCTTTCTTCCTCACCCCTCCTCTCACCCCTCCTCTCACCCCTCCTCCCTCCTCTCACCCCTCCTCTCTCGCTCATCCTCCTCTCTCTCTGAGCGCGTGCTTCTCGCTGGAAGCGGTGGCTCGTGCTCAATCACATCCCGCGAGCGAGCGGACCGACAGAACAGGCGGCACCGACTCTTCCTCTTAATCCTCTCATCCTCCTCTTCCTCTCCTTCGGTGGTTCATCTTCTTTCCCCACCTCAAGACAGGGAGAGAGAGAGAGAGAGAGAGAGAGGGAACGAGAGTCTCTCTTGCAGAGCTAAAAGTTAAAGAGGTTTAATACCGGAGGAGCCGCGGCTTCACTGGGATGATCTGCCGCCGCGCAACGATTTCACTCGGAGGATTTATTGTTTAGAACGGACTCTCTTTTCCCGCCTCGACATGGATGCTCTTGAAACAGGACCAAGTTTTGTGTTTTAATTCCTAACCGAGGAGTTTTTTTTTTTTTTTTTTTTTCTCACCGGATCATTCTGCGGATTTCTCGTCAGTCAAGTGCGGACATCGAGTCCTCCTCCAGACGATCAAGTTCACCCGAGAAACTAACTCCAACTAACTCAAGGACCGTTTCTCCCCCTACCCCTCTTTTTTTTAAGAACATCTCCGAGCTCCAGTCCGTGATCAGATGATGGACTTTATATCAAAGGGGATTCTCTGCCTGTTAGACGGAACGCTCACCTCCGGGTGTTAATCATCCTCATTAAGAGAGGATCGTTGATAAGCTCTCGAGTAAACGATCTCCTCCATTGCTGCAATAAACCCTCGTGGTGCTCAGATTAACCACTCTGCCCTCTCGGGAGGATGTGAGGGATTAGATATCTCCAGGAGTAAGCCTTTCTTGTTTGAGGACGGCTTGCAAAAGAAACATAATTGACACCTTTATTATGATTTTAAAACTTGCGGTTCTTAATTAAAAAACTCCTAATGCTAGAGTTAGAGATCGTCTAACTAAAACAAAGTGTTCAGTCACCAGAGGTTAGCTAGCTGACTCCTGTATAGGCTTATGGATGAAACCTTTACTGTACAGCCACGTCCTGAACAGCATTCCTCCTCCTCTTCCTCTTCATCACCTCCACTCTTGAAAACCCGGCCCCGCGGCATCGATTCACTCGCACTGGTTGTCGGTTCACTGCGACGCCGGTGAAGTGTAATGTCAGAGGGGAGGCTCGGCAAAAGTACAAGTGCGGCGCTTCAGACTCTCAGACTTTGACTTGAACCCCGAACCTCAATGTCAGTCCCGAGGACGCGGGCGTGACGAACCCCCCGAGCCTAGATGGGACTCAACGACAGCAGTCCCGGGGCCATGCGGAACGGGAGAGGTCTCTCGGACCAGTGGGCCGAGTCCGTGGTGGTGCGGCCCCGGACCACCGAGCGCAACATCACCGTGCACAAGCGCCTGGTGCTGGGCTTCGCCCTCTCCATCCTGACCCTGATCATCGTGACGGCGGTGGCCGTGGTGCTCAGCGTTCGCTTCGAGGAGTGCGGGGGACCGGAGCGCACCCTGCTGTCGGCCGGGGGGGAGTCGGGCCCCCGAGTTTCCGGAGGGTCGGCGAAGTTGAACGGGAGCAGAGGGGAGAGGAACGGGGAGAGGGGGGACGAGGAGGGGGTCCAGCCGTGGAGGAACTCTCGGCTCCCGGGGACACTGAGGCCACGGCACTATGACCTCCGGCTGGCCGTCCACATGGACAACTTTACCTTCTCCGGGGAAGTCAGCATTGAAGTGGAATGCGTCAACGCCACCAGATTCATAGTTCTGCACGCGGATCGCCTCGAGGTATGAAGCCAGTCATGGTTAACTTCTTATTTAAATATGTTACAGGTGAATCTTTTCATCGGTTTGAGAAATGGCTCTTATTAGAGAGAAGCTTAGAGATCCCTGTTGGTTTGAATCTGTACCTTCGCCAACGCTCAGTGACTGAAAACGTCGGAGACAGTATTTGAAGTTGATAAAGTAGTGAAGTTGTGTTATTTATAATGGACACCAACAGACCAAGGGATCGAGCTCTACCTCCCAGGGAGACTAACCACATATCACAACCGGACCACAATTTGAAGTGAAAACGCAATGTCAGCAAAATACTTTGAAAGTGGCTGTGAAAGAAAAGTTAGAAATATGTTTAACAGTTTCGGAAAGAAACCAGCCTTTGTATAGATAATATTGTGTTTAGTTCTAAGTTAAAAGTAAATACTTCAATAGAGACAGCTATAGTTAATAAACGATAATATTGTGACACGCCTTAAACAAGACAGTTGAATCTAATTCATGTTTCTGGGATTCCAGGTTGAATTGTTGACGTTTATAATTTCTGTTAAGAAAGAAATACTGAATTCCATGTATCACAAATGTAATCAGTAATGGACACATCTATATGGTATTATTGATTTGGGATTTTTTCATAGTATTATAAAATCTAACAATCTGCAGACTTGTTGGGTCAAAATCTAGCCATCATGTACTTTTGACATCTTAAGTCACAGACGTTTTTTGTGACAGTCATATTAATACCATCAGTCGTCTTCAAGCTGTTGTTTCAAAGTAATCCTGGAGAAAAATGTAGTTTACACATTGGTCAAAAATATACATATGCTAATAAGGTGCCGAACATTCTTCTGTATGAATATAAGAATGTTTAAGATGCCAGTATATTAACAAGTAGGGCCGAGTATGGAACTTAACTTGATGTATGTATTTTTCTGAAGAAAAATTGTTCACAAAGGCAGTGAACATCAGATTCATGGGGTAGCAAGTTTTCTTTTGCACTGGAACTTATTAATATTTTTCTGGAAGAAAACTGTTTGGCGTGATGATTTACCAAAGCTGAAAAACTAAGCTGAATTTCAGGAACCGGTATCGAAGTGCAGGTATCAGTCCAAGTATTTGAAATCTTCGATCAAGCGACCTAGACATAATAACAACACACTCATTTGTCATCCATCTAAAAAAAACCAAATGGTTTAAAAATCCATGTATTTAGTTTTGTCCATATCATATTTATTTAGCTAAAGGTTCTCAGCATCTTGTGTGTATTTTTGCAATTAAATTATTTTGGACTTTACAAACTAATGCAGCAATACACATCTTCAAAGGCAGGTATATCCGGATATGACTATTTTTAGACTTATTTTTCAACATTCTAAAAACACCTTGTTTGCATGCATGAGTGCTCCCTGTGCGGTGGAGACAACCCTGCTCTCTAACAAAGCATGTTTATTTCAGTTTTTAGCCGCAGAGATTTCCTTAACAAGGCTAATTATCCGTCAAAGTTGCTGTTTCAGCCCAATTTTTGAGCTTGTGGTGAGAGAAAGCCTCAGAGAAATGTCTGGGCAACTCAATTTTTCAGACCAGTCGATTTTGGCTAATGTGAGAAAGGGATGAATCTGTCGTCCAGTTTTGGCGAGGGCCAATTACGAAGCCTGCAGCCGCTGTATTGCAAGTGTGTGTCCATGTGGACACACTGTGAATTAAAAGGTGTTGTTGGGCGCCGGGAAATAGTATCCTCAGGTATTCTCATGGCTAATGTGATATGAAAACATAATTTGCGAGGATGTTGAAAGGCTAAAACAGTAATATGGATGAAAATAGAAGCCGTTGGTAGTCGGAGAAGAAAGACTTTTTTCTCTTAGGCTGAACAAAATGTCATGAAATGTCAGTCAATATAATGTTTAAGAGCTAAACTAGAAAAGCTCTCTAATAGGCCAGTGGGTGTTTTGAATTTGCCTCAGCATTCATAATTGTACATTACAAAGAAGTTAAAAGAAATTCAACAGGCTCTTGTCATAGCAACCTTATTCATGTCTCCCATAGTGAGTACAGTGATGTTATCCATTGTTTCCTTTAAGTACTTCAGCATGGTAAGAGCAGTTAGTGAATGTGAAGTAGGACGCTGCTCACCTGTGTCATAATATCAGTCCTTCTGTCCGTCCGAGTGCAAATTCTTGTTGTTCAACCCCTTCTTTGGTCCTATTGAGAAATCTGAGTCATAAACTTTCCGTTGTTGAAGACTGTGGTTTTATAAGGTAAGCGGAAATGAAATCCTTGGGAGAGAAATGCTCTCCTCTCAGTCCGTTTCCAACTGTTTATTGGTATGCCGTGGGAAAAGGTGTAGGGTTACATGATTCGACCGGACCATTAGTCGTTTGCGGTGGAGCGAGATGACACCTCCAACTGCTCGTTTGCAATCTTCACCCATGTGCGGTGAAGCAAAACAACTCCGAGAAACACTTGTGGCTATGGCTCACAGTGGCCTCTAAAGTGGTAGTTCACCAAAACTCCTTTTTTTCATTTTCCACCCACGGTCGACTAGGGGTTGGGATTATTTTCAGAGTAATCCGTTCCTCTATAGGCAAAAATGTATGTCGATTTGAATGCAGCTGATGCTTAGTTGTCTTTGTCTTCATCTATCTCCAAAAAAAGGCATTAAAAACATCCATATACATCCATACCATCTGTAATGTCCCTCTTGTGCTGAAGCCTCTACAAGAGGAATTATTCTGGGAAAACTCAGACAAGTCTATGGCATAGACAGCAGACCATATGCGCTCTCGAAGTGCCAGAGTACTTCCTGTCTCTATCGCTTTTTATTATATAAACTTCCTGTACTAACTATCTTAAAATATAGACTTATTCAATTCAAAAGTTTTTACGGAACAATTCTTCCAATGTCAAGGCTTCAATACAAGATGAACGTTACAGACGAGCAGTATGGAGGTATTTGGATGATTTTAAGTGTCTTTTTGGACAAAGACGAAGACAACTGAGCTCCAGTCGCTTCATTAAAATGAAAGTACGTGCTGCTTCAACCGCGGGCAGCATTAGTTGAGCTGCTGCGCAAAGATTTATTAGTAAGTAATAATTCTGACAAACAGTGCTATTAGAAAATAATTACGGGGCTTTTTGGCTTTCATTGCTTTTACCTCTTTTCTGTCTGCGTCAGCAGGCTCGATTGATCTGCCCATTCATCACAAAAATAGCCACACTAGTTGATAAGGCGCAGGATTTGTTATACACACCGATGCAGATGCTTCTAATGGCTCATTGATGTCCTGCCAAGTGCTGATTTCCTTCAATTGTGATTGTTAATTTACATTTTTTAAAGGTAATTAGGTTGATTGATTTGCTGGGTGAGTTTTGATTTTAAGTTGTTTGCTTTGCATAATATCCATTTTAATTTTGTGTAAACAAGAAAGTGGAATTGAGGTCAAATTTGCACAAAAATACTGGCAAATAGCAACTTTAAAATGGAACTGAAGTCAAACTCCAACTTTCCTGACGTGCATGTTTCAAATGTTGAAGTCTTCAATCCTCCTCCAGCCAGCTGTAATTCCACCTGCTTTGTTTATACAATGAGACCCTTGGAGGTGGAGACTTCCTTGGATGACGTGCTTGACAAACCTCAAGTTTTTGACCAATCACAGCAGAGTGGGCGCAGTAATGGTAAACAAGAAATTCTTAAAGGGCACCTAATGCGCCGATTTAAGTGTTTCTTGACTTGTTCTAGGACCTCTATTATACTACAGTATGTTTCTTTTTGCACAAAACTCTCATCTAATTAAGATATTTACATACGCTTAAGCCCCACCCAATTAAAATGTGCTATTTTGGCTGAGAAGTCTTGTCCAAGCAACCACGCCCACTCTGCTCTGATTGGTCACAATAATGGTCGAATAATGAAAATAAGTTTTGCAGCTTAATGTACACATTACAAAAACACCTAAAGGCAGAAGTAACTCTCACCATGTTTATGTAAATATTTATTTTGTTTCAAGATTAACATGAAGTACTTAACTGATTTAGGGCTTCTAGGGGAGGCCTTTTCACCAGAGTGATGTCAGAATGTTAATTTAAACCGTAATCTCGTTTGGAGAGATTTCAGACGGGAGAGAACTTTATTAAGTAATAACTTCAAAACGGAGCAACGTCATGATGAATGACCTACTGCATTTCGAAAAAGACGACTTCAACATTTATAACATGTGCCACGAAAAGGCAGGAGAGTTGGGGTTTCTAATTAGGTGCCCTTTAAGCACATTTTCTAATGTAAAAATTTCAATGAAAATAGAGTTTTGTACAAACAGACAAATACTGATGAGTACAATAGAGTCCAACATCTCCGAGAAGTTGAAATAATAAAATGTTAGAAAGGCTTCAAAAGTTTTCACAATGTTTCTCTTCAATATCGTGGCCTACATGGACATCACATTATTAATAATTTACTACAATTTTTGAACCTCTAAAGTTTCAACTCTAAGCCTTTTCTTTTATTGCTGGATGTGTATTGGAAGGCTGCTAGGAATGAAACACCTTTTTTTTTTGCTAATGAATCTTGCACTATTCCCAAAATCTCAAGGCCATCCAATAGTCACTTTACTGACTATACTTATGTTTTTTTTTTTTTGCTAGATGCACTTTGATGTGATAATATTAGAATTTCCCTTAATGATTAAAAAAAATCTTTTCATTATCTTCAAAGTCCTCCTTGCTGTTGTTGATCCCCACAGGTGCTTCCACTTATTAGGCATGCTACTGTGTGGGTGAGAACAGACGAGTGGTTTCTATGACTAACCAGGCCTTAATCATGATTTGCTTCATCAAACAGTTCCGAGACAGTAAGAGTGAAGTCTTGCCAGATCAGTAACTGCTGCTCTGTTACATTTTGGAGCGTCTGCTGTGACTTTCTATTCCTGTTAAAAAGCTAATTACATGAATCCTCTCGTGTGTTTGGATGATGTGTAGAGAGAAAGTTATTTTGGTTACTACTACGAGGGCGTACACCTGGATAATTTACTATGAATCACTCCAAATTAGAAAAATTGGGACATGCCAACAAATACAAGTACATTTATGTTCCCGATACGATACCTGAGCTTAAAGTATCGACCAATAGTGGCACCAATCTGATACCAGTGTTGAAATACTAACTGGCTTGCCCTACTTTAAGATAACACTCTTCATACTTTGAATAAAGTGTCTTTACAGCTTTAATAGCCTTTCCAGAGAATAAAGAAAATACAGTTTATTTGTAAACTTGTTCTATTACCTGCAAAAAGCTAAGACAGCCTGTGTATCAATATTATACAAACAAAGTGACATTTTATTTTTATTTTTTTTAAACTGCCTTTTTTCTTTGCTGTTAGATGCCAATCGAGAAAGTGCTGTTGCATCTTGTGGTGTGACTTCACCTCCTCAAAATATCGGCACACACTTCTGTGAGTCGTAGCTGTTTGACAGGGGCTTCAAACATACTTCTACATTACCTCCATCGGATCTGAGGATCGAACCTTTAACATTGATACAAGATCTTACTTTGAGAGGCTGGATAGGACTGATACCCGATACCAGGATGTGATAAGTGCATCTCTACTTAGCCCCCATTCATAAGGGTCTTTCAGTTTTTTTCTATGGCTTTCTACTCAGAAAGACCATTGTTTATTCCTCTCTGTTGTATTAATTAATTAATACATTATTCTTTGAAATGTATCGATCAAGTATGTTTCTTTTTTTCATACCTCACTCCTTGGTTCCCTTCTTAAAGTAGCGTAAGTTTTCAATGGTCATGTAACGTTGGTAAGAACCTACTAGCCCACATAAAGGTGTAATGAGAGACTTCTGACCAACCATGAGGTACATCAGGAACCCACTGGCCCAATGATTGACATGTACGAGTAAAATGACCAGCGTTCCCAGATTGATTAAGAAGCTTTTAAGTGCAACGATCTTCCTAGGAGTGCTCTTAAGAACACTGTAAAAGAATGATGTGTTTCCCAGAGTCGCTATTAGCTTAAGAAGATCTTTCACTTAAAATGCAAAGACCAAATGCTCAGTGATCTAGTCAGTGAAAATCATATCATCCAATATTCCTAACAATAAAACAAGGATCAATGAAAAAAAAAAGGTTTATTGAATTACACTTTCAATACCACACACAATCAATCCCCACACACATCTGCATATATGAGTTTATATTACTCCATGTAAATACTTGCTTACGTGATAAGTCGAATAGAAATCAAACAGAGTTTAAAGCTTGACACAGATTTACTTCTAGAAGCAGGTCTGGGAACGGCAACACTTCACTTAAGTGACAAGTACAAAAAGTCCCACCTCTGATTGGCTTACACACTTAACAACACAGTGGCTCGAGAAGAAAACTTTTTAATAATTTAACCAAATGATCTACACCTGCTGCTCTATATAAAGTGGTTGCCAAAGTTCATGTGAGCTCTGTGTGTGACTTATGCACTGATAAAGAAGTGGGAGATTGATTTGACCGGCATTGATTGATTCTATTTCAGCACCATGGACAGCTCCCACCAAGAGCGTCTTACGTAGCTTCTTTGGCTTGTTTCAATAAGAATGCATCCTGGAAACGCAGATATCTGAGTGCTCCTTCTTAACCGAACCCTACTTAAGAGCCTTCTTATGTCCCTAAGACCAATCATATCTGTGAAACGTGGCCAGTGTCAGTGGATAGATATTAGCACTTACCCCTGTACCCTCCTACATTTCTTCTGCTCAACACGCCTGCACATTTTTGCTTCCCAGGTGGACAAGGTGTCAGTCACAGCTGAAGGTGGCACCAGCGGTCGTCTCGCCAGCCGGCCTGGGGGTGGAACCATGAGAATCCATCGCCACTTTCCCTTCCCCGCGAATCAGATGTATGTGGTGGTGCTGCATCGCGAGCTGAAGCCTATGCGAGTGTACAGACTGAACGTGAGCTTTGACGCTGCTATCGAGGATGAGCTGCTGGGCTTTTTCAGGAGCTCCTACACCCTGCAGAGAGAAAGACGGTACGAACACACACACACACATGCACATTTTTTTTTCCATCATCAGCAGGTGGTTTGACTAGAAAAGGTCAAAGATTCCCATCCTTGACATTGATTAACACACGCTCTGCACCATAGTGGGTCTGTGTGTGTGTTTGTGTGCAAGTACACTGTTACAGTACAGACACACATCCTATAGGCCTCTGCTTTTTCAAATGGTGCTGATAATGAGGCGACTTGTGTGTGGCTACGCTAATTATTTCATTGGATTATGTCAACGAAGGCTCCATCTGTGTGTACTCATGTGTCAGCTCATCGCCCCGCGCTGTCCAGCAAGTCTAGTTAATTTATGAATCCAGAAGGTTTTTACCAGAGATGTGTTGTTACTACAGTCTGTCAGCCAACAAGACATTGACAGAATGTACTTTCCAGGCCTGTCTACTTTAATAAATGATGTCAAACAATGGGGCTGAGACAAAACTGAGGAAGACATTGTATTGATTTTAAATCTTCCCCCAAATATGAAACGATAAAAGCAGGTAGTGGCCGCTTAATGAATGAATTGATTTAGTCAGAACGAGCCTTGTAAGAGCATTTCTTTTGTACCACCCAATATAATTGCCCATTTTATATTATTTGTAGGAAAACAGAATAAACATTTCTGTAAACGGCAGGTAATATTTCTGTCCTGTGATGATACACTAGGGGCGAGGAAGAAAGAGAACTCATATTACATATCTGATGATAAAATAAAGGAACAACATTATAAACGGTAAAGATTTGATTTTATATTGGTTAAGACTATATCTTCAAAATGTTTCCATTTTAAAGCATAGTTTCAACACTGTTTAAGCTTTGGCACTGTTTCATAAGTAGCTGTCTGTCACCAGTATTGGAATACACCTATGATTTCTTTCCATTCATTTATGAATCCTAGGATAATTACTTTCGACTGCTCTATAGCAGTGTATACTTACATTAGAACTGCCATGATTAGTTGAATAGTCGTGATTACGCCGACTTTATAAACGCATTTAGTTATCAATGTCATTGTTTATTTCTTTAACTTAAATACATATACAACAGTTCAACAGGAGCAAGCAATGTTCCTCCAGTGTTTGGAAGTAAAGTGAAGGAGAAAGTCACAAGTAGTTCGCTGTTCAGCTTCAATAATAAAATATTTTTATTCAGTTCCTTGTTTTATAATTAAAAGTCGATTAAACTATCTAGACAATTGCCTTTTTTTATCTGTGCATTTGCCTTAAACATTTAAAAGCTGGAACCTATTGATGGTTCTGTAGGGAGAATAAAGGCTGCATGCTGGATTAAAAAGATGAAATCTATGCTACAATTTTAGATAGATAGATAGATCTAAGTCTAAAGATAAAGAACATAGATTGAAGACGAAGGATACAAAGATTAACATGGAATACAATATCATGATACTTTATACTTTCACTCCACTCCTTCCACCATAACTCAGAATTAAACAATCTAATAGAACAAGGAATGAATGAGTCCCTGAGTTTATTCGTGTTGCATCATGGGAGGAGCATTCGTGCTCCATCTGCTTCTCTGTTCACTGATGACAGTGTTGAGAGGATGAATATCATCATCGATAATGGACAGTAGTTTGTTCAGTGATCTCCTCTCAGCAACTGTCACCAGTGAGTCCAGCTTCAACCACAGAGCCAGCCCTCCTGATCAACATGTCCAACCTGTTGACACATTTCCACCCCAACACATCACAGCATAGAACAGGACACTGGCCACCACAGACTGGTAGAACATGCAGAGGAGCTTCTTGCAGATGTTATATGATCGAAGCCTCCTCAGAAAGTACAGTCTACTCTGAACCTTCTTATATACATGGTCTGTGTTGCAGGACCAGTTTACTGTCCAGCCACACATAGAGGTACTTATATATACTATCTCCATCTTGTCACCTCTGATGGACACTGGACGTGGCTTTGTCCTGGACCTCCCAAAGTCCAAGACCAGCTCCTTGGTCTTTGAGGTGTTCAGCTGCAAGTGGTTCCTCTCACTCCAGTCCACAAAGTCACGTATCAGACGGTCCTCGTCTTCGCTGTTGTCCCTGATGCATCCAAAAATTTATTTATTGTATGTTTAATCGACTAATCGATGATCAAAAGAATCATTTGTGGATGCCCTACTTGATGGAAAAAAGAGTTCTATTTTCCTCGGAATACAAACTGACATATTCAAAAAAAAATAAGCTAGAGTGACTTATTGGGTGTGTTCTCATTCATTTTCACCATCAGTGGTTGGATCAATGCCGGGTCAATATTGCTGCTGATGGACCAGCAGAGCCGATCAACACACAGAAGCTGTTAGTTAAACTGTAATGCTTCCTCTGACAGAAACCTGGGCACTCTTGGCTGCAAGCACGAACAGAAAAGATCTTAAATGTCACGCATGTAAGAGAAGGCCAGTGGTATTATTAAGTGGATGCCGGCGCAGAAAACTGAGAAACTAGGGTTCATTGTCCCTGAAGGCTGTTCGGTGGATGAATTTGAATAGAAAGGAGCAAAATATGTTTTTGACAAATGTTGGCTCATAAGTCAGCTTTGTCTGACTGTGACATAGGAGTGAAGTATGTGAGGATTTGCAAAAGCCAAATAAAAATTGTGGTCTCCTTTATGTGATGCTGCGAAAGACAAAACTCACTAAAATGTGGCGTGTGCTCCTGTCCTTCAACCATCATACCTGAAATTACAAAACAGATGGAATGAACAGCTCAATCAGTATTCCATAGTTTCTTTGTAGCCCTTTGTAAAAATGCACAATTTGTTCTAATCTTTTAAACATTAGCAAGTGCAACTTTCATTCTGGTGTGCACCGTGGCCCAGGAAACCATGTGATGTATCTAAAAAATCGCCCCTTTTTATGTATCTCTGTTTCTATGGGACTTTAGTTAAAATAAGACATGTGCAAAATAAGATTGAACATTGGGGAAGAAGAGTTGATTCCACATGTTTAATATTGTCTCCATCATTGGTTGCCATTACAGTAGGAAAGTATGCAATAAAAACAGTTTGTATTTCGCCTTAATATGTAAAAGAAATCCAGCTACCGTCTGATTTTTATTAAAGCAGAAAATAATGGACAAGAACGCAACTTGTTTAATTAACCATTTCATTAGCAAAGAACACATGAAGGAAGGTTGTGGTTAACAAGTAATCAAAATGAAATAAACTTACGCTTATACATCCATTAAACTTGGCCGGAAAAACTCACTTGTAAAGTCAGTCATGAATAATAGTATTTAAATGTGACATTACATTAGACTAAGATCAGTCTATTCGATTGCATGTTTTTTATCATCAAATGTTAACTAAGCTACTGGTTGTAAATACAATATGTATGGTTCATGAAAACAATCACAGATATTAAATTACACAAACAAAAAAATCACTGTTGTTATTTCTTAAAAAGAACTATTCATGAGCTCCAGAAAAACAAGAAGGGTTAAAGAATCAATTACAATCATTCAAGTTAGTCGGCTTGTCCTCCCAATGCTAAGTAAATATCAGATTTATTAATTTGAACTATTCAGAAGTTTGAACCAACAGCTAAATCACAAATTGCAAGTGAGTAACTACAACGTTATTTACATATATAAAACTCCCTAATTTCAAATCCTAGATCGTGTTTGAAGCAGGGCAAGTTGGAGGTTAACAAGCAAAGAAACACTCTTCACAGTTTGGTGGCCTTTATTAAATAAAACAACTCTCAGATATTTTATCCGACAAATCACGTAGGCTATTAAAAATGCTTTAATTTAATGGAGCCTTCAGGTTGAAGTATAACATGAGTAATTGAAAGATGATAAAAACGGCTTTGAAAAAAGCAACTCATTTATGGTGAACCGTCATTGTCCAATAAATTCTGCTGTTTTGTGTTTGTTTATCGATAGCTCTAAGCTCAATGTTAGCTTTGGGATTTGCATAATGCAAAATAGAGTCATTCGCTGGGATTTAATCACTCAGACGTCAAAAGGCTAATAAATAATCTGAATATTAATTAAAGATCCTAACTAACAACGTTCATGCAAACATCTTCTTCATTAAACGCTGTTTTGCAGTGAAGTTGGCTTTTCCTCTGAAATGAATGCTGCCTGTGCTGTGTTGTCATTCTGGACCACTCACATGATGAATAACATCACCAGCGGGTGATGAGGGACTCATCAATAGAGAGCTTGTGCTTTTCCACAAACACATCAAGCAATTTTTACCACGTCTCAAAGACAGAAAAACACCCGAATTGAAAGCAGTTTGTGCGGTAAACAGATGCAAAAGTGTGGAACGCTCACATCACTAACAATATTCTTCAATACGTTGATAAGGTTTTCGACAGGTCTGCTATAATTAAATGCCATTCAAACACCACAAAGTGATAATATAGGCACCGAATGTTGTGCTTCGTAGCATTAGTCACTGTGCACAGGATAGTTGGTGTCATCTTGGATACCTTTCTTAATCCCTACAATTACATGGCAGCTGAAAAAAAGTCCAAACCCTTTTCCAAATATTATAAAATGTATGTGAACATCTTACTGTGACACTAAGCGACTTGAATATAGCTTAGTTGGACTAAGCTACTTTTCTAGAAGTGATTAAAGACTGGACTCAGAGATCGTCAACTGTGTTAGCTTCTAGTGCACTCATTGCAACTGGAAGTAAAAACAAGCAAAATGAAGATAAATATTACTTTTTATAACAGAAAAGTTATTTGTGTCAGGATACGAATCATGTGTGCAGGTTAGAGTGACCAGCAGAGACAATATACAAGATATAAATAACAAAAGTCTAATCCATACAAATATACTAAACAAACAAAGAGTCCAATATATCTAAAAGCGTGATTTGAACTGTGGAATAAAACAGGGAACTAAAGACAAGGACAGAGAATCTGGAAAACAGAAAAAAAAAAAGTTTGAATACTCACGAATAAACAAGAGACAAACTAAAGCACCCAGGCACAGGGGCAAAAGAGTAAAAAAGGGTCAAAAACATAAATATGAAAAGAGAGACTTTACAACAACTACAAAGTGCAGGGAAGTCTGTGATCTGGAACACAGGTCTGGTCTTGATGCCGATGAGGTCCAGCTCTGCGGCATTTGTCAACTCAGGGGAAATAAGACAAAAGGGAGTGAGAAAATAAAAATAAAGCCAAACTCAAAGTGGAGCATAAAACTGCATATAGAACTCGACACAACATTTGGTCTATTTTCAATGGCTGAGCCGAATAGACAGACCTTTTTCAGAAATTTTGTGTGATCTTGAGATTTGTTCTCCAATTATTGTGGGAAGTGATTTATTGTTTTTTAGGAAATATATCAAAGTATAGCTCAGGCTAACATTTGCTGTGTTGCTAACTAGTTCTAGCATGAAGGTCACATTCAATTCAACCATTTCATAATAAAAATAATCAGAGAAGTTATGACGTCTTCTTTGAATGACTCATCTTAGTTTAAAAAAACTAAATCAATGATGAAGCTTCTAAACATAAAAGGATAAAGTGACAAATGCTTGTTAAACAATAGAAAATTATTCCTACAGTTACCCTATCTGAATCGGTTGAGAAATAAGAACTCGGTTGAAACCCGTCGTAAGAAGAAGTGTTTTTGTCAACAGAAATGATGACGTGATTGCAGTCAATGAACCATTATCATAGGAGGACGACGAGATGAGGCACGACAGAAATGCTGGTTACTTGACAACAACTTTAAGTGTATGCATGAGATAATATCGACCGATTAAATACAGGACTGAACGTGGTTTACAAATGGCTACATACTGTCTGTGAAGGTTTTCGATCATCCAGGTCATGGTTATCCAAGAGGTTCAAAAGCAAATCAACTGGACTGTGTATAATGCTACATAATTAACCCAAACGAGATATTACCATATTACAAAACTATTGACGTGTCACATCAACACAACTGGGAAGGTACAGTCTTAACCTACATGTTATGTCTGGGTCAAGGTGACCCAATGGCCCGAAAACAAAGGGTAGGAATGTGGTGCATCAGAAGTGTGGGACGAATGAGGATAAAAATAAATAAATGTATTATTTCCATGGTACAATTGAGTTCACACATAAACTTATTCTATAAATTAAAGCATCTGTCATGTCTGGAGTTCCTAAAGGCTCGAGTATACGTAGTAACAACAACACAATAAAGTCTTTCAATAAAGTAAAACATATAATAGTATAATAATTAAATTAACATGGATTTGTGAACCTGGTTTGGCTAAAATAACATTTTGTCTAGACTACTATGTACTTGTATCATAATTATTGAGTTAAATAAAATTACATTGCAATTAAATTCCCAAGACATGGCTAGAATATGACTTTTCATTGACGACTGAAAGTATTTCTTTGACTAAAACTCAATGAAAATAGATAATATGCCCGACATTAGGACGATACCTTCCAGTCTTGTGTGGACAAAAATGAGAAACATGATTGACACAAAAATCCTAACTTTCAAGACAGAAAACCGTTAAAAAGTCTCGATTTTCTTTCGTACGTCAGTTAAGACCTTTAAATAAATCCCACTTTCTCAGAAATGAACTGCTGTTCGTGGTGTCAACTCAACTCGCTCATCACCACTGTAACAAGCAAGGTGTGATGAGTGTTAATGAGAACCACGGATCATGAACTGTATGGAACTGATGAACGTGAGAGAGAGAGAGGCAGCAGTTTCTCCTCCTCTTCATCAGCATCTTCTCTGACAAGCTGCTTATTATTCTGATACCGTGAGCCGGTGTCGAGATGAGCCATTTCAGATCAATATTGTGTGGGTGTGCTTCAGAGCTAACCTATCTGTCAACTGGAGCAACTTAACCAATTCATGAATTTCTCAGGCCCGACCACCCGCTGACGCACAGTGCTAGGTACAGACGGTGTGTAATGGAGTCCGTCAAATAACCAATCTGACGTGAGATGCAGGGCTGAGACTGCCTTTCAGACTTTCAGAAATTGACCTGTTAGTTTTCATCGGCTAAAGCGATGTGTTTTCGAGAATAACGGCTTAGATCAATGAGAAATCTTTGTTTTGCCTTAGGAGAATTGGCTTGAGATTTTCAAGGTCCTTTTTTAAAAATGGAATTCATTCTCAGCATGAGATATCCTTCCTAGGTTTTCTCTTCCAATTATGATTAAAAACAATTTCAACTGAATACTAAAATATCTGCACAACACACACTCTTAGTCTGGCCGTATTTCATTATTGCTTTTAAGACATTCAGCTCATGTTGCAAACAATACTTGTCTTGCTTCACTATTACAACATTAAGTCACCCTCAGTGGGTTTGTCGGATTTTCTAAAGAAATTGTCCGAAGAAATTGGAAAAAAAACCCTTCCTGTCTGACATGTTGACCACATTATGACACATTCTGATTCAACACTAATGTGGTTGCAGGTTTCACCACAATCCTCCTTTGTGTTTCTTAATGTAGAGATGGAGAGACATGTAAAACATATGTATTTAGGGTTACAACTCAGTTGGACGTATTTATTCACTAGTAATAAATGTACTTTAATATTTATCTGAAGCTTTTGTTGAGAAGCTTTCAACAGGTTGCGTGTGTTTGTTTGTGTAGCATGTTCTAGCACAATTATGCCCTGGTCATCTCAATGAATTCACAGCGACAACAAAAAATCAGTTTCTTTTATAATTTGTGAAAGACTGAACAAACCAACCAGTTGACCAATCAACCAACTAACCGATCATTTACCAACCAACCCATTAACCAATTGACTGACCAACCAAATGGCCAATTAACCAATCAACAAAACGTCCGATCGACCGAATAACAAACCGACCCAACAACCACTAACCAACCCACCACCCCATTTACCAACCAATCTGCCAACCAATGGACCAGCCAACCGACCGACAGACTAACAAACCAACCCCCCTACCCACCAATAAACCCTCTAACCAACCCATGATCCAACTAACTAACTAAAAAATTAACCAACAACTAAACCAATCCACCAAACGCATCTGATTTGAGTTTGATGATGAAAATAAGTAGTTAAATATTACATTTAAAAATAATTAAAATAAAAAAACAGAGTGAAAAAAAGTGTTTCTTGAATCTGACAATGAACCAAAGTCCCAGAGACTTCCATGTGGAATGTTTTTGTTAAACCTCCACTTGTACATCGGTGCAGCCGACCTGAATTTGGATCTAGAACACTTCTGTTTATGCACAGCAAGCACCACTGTTCACCTGCTGTGAAATTATTCCATCTTGTTAAAGTGTTAAGCTGCGCTGGCACTTATTTGACTTTGAAAATTAAAGCAAATAGTTTTTTTTTTTTCTTCTGCTTTTTGACAAAATGACTTTACTCAGGAAATGAAAAGAACAAATATTATATTTTGACATATGTCAAATTTATTTAACACAAAATCAAAACTTCTGATGTTAAAGCTGAATATGTGCGAAATACTGGATTTTAAGTTTGGATTTCCGTAACAATATGATAAACGATGCCTGCAAACTTCTCCTCCACATACTGTGACCATAATATTCTGTTGCCATTAATCATTTGAAGCCCCTGAAACTTCTGCAAATTCCAATTTAACTTTAATTTCCGACTTGCTCCAAAAAGAAAAACGAGACACAATAAGTGTAATTACGATGTAACCACAGCCGGTTGTATCGCTCTCGCAGCAGTCGCGTGTTCCACACCAAAGATGATGAATCATCCTTTTATCAACTTCCTGTGTAGAACTATAGCAGCGTTTACTCACATACACACACACCAACCCACAAACACAAAGGCGAGAGTGAGGAGCAGAACATCTGACTCAACACTTTCCTGCTCTGTCAAATCTGTGTGAGGATCATTTCTATATGCCTTGGTGTGTCAAGGACACACTCACATCTTCTCTCTCCTTGTTCTCGATACATCACTTTATTAAGATTTGATTGCTCATTACACATTTAGGTCACTTTTAATCAACATTTCCCCACTATGTGTGCGCATGTGCATGTGTGTGTGTGTGTGTTTTGGCTCTCTTTGTGTGTCTCTCCTTCTCCTGTCGACTAATATTCTGTCATGAAGCGGGCATCGTGCTATTTTAAGTCAGACCTCTTTACATGAATATGGGTCTTCTTGGCTGATGTTGTGCTTCGCTGCAAGTGATATAAACTCACCTGTCAATCAGGATTTCTTGGACAATAATCCAGCCAGATGTGTATTAACATTCGATCTGAATAATCTAGTATGTGTGCGTGCATGTTCATGTGTTGGCTACTGGCCTAATAGATTCCGTCTCTGCTGCCTCACTCACTCCGGTATTATTCTCCTGTGTTCGCCTCCTTTCATCTACTCTTCCCTCGCTCCTCCCTACCATGATCTCCTGTTAGCCTCTCTCTCAATTTGATTATTTTACCATCCTCTTTTATATCACTGTCCTTTCTCTTTTCAACCCTTTTATTCTACGTTTTCTGTATTTGCTCGATCGCTCTCATACACACACACACATTTTGTTTAAACACAAGTTATTTATCTCCCTTTTTTCTATTGACTAAATCAAAATTTTTCATTTAAGGTAAAACATCGGATGCTTTTCAGTTCACATAAACCCTTTTGCATGTAAACGCACTAACCTGCTGTTTTAACTATTTAACATAAGACATTTTTTTATTGTGTTCGTAAATCATTTGCTTCTTTAATGTTTTATTTATTTATAATAAAAAATACAATGGTGACATAAGAACATCAAAAAGCACTGAAAAAACAGCTATGTGATAGTTTAATTAATTATTTAGACTTTTATTAATGGTTTAATTGAGATTGGTGGAGGTGGTTTTAGAGAACAAATATAGAAAACATTTTTACATCCATATTAAAGAAACACTTGGATTGTAAAACTCATCACGGACAATACAGTCAGTTTTCCACACATATTTGCATAATACGACCTGTAGCATTAACTAAATACTTAAACACTGTCGTTACCCCATCGAAATTCCCCTGGTTAAACTGGAGGGCTACTTTTCTCTAAGATGGCCGACACAGCATATTGGCTTTAATAACAAATGGCGGTTTGACATCACAGATACTACGATCATAATACACTCTTAGCTTTCGTATACATAAATCAGTACATTTGTCCTTCACGAACCGGTTTGCCCAGAAGTTGTGTTAGCGTGTGATTGGATGATGACAAAGCTGGAGTTGTGTTTATCTTTAAGTCGTTTTGAACAATTGATTGTGACTGGTTTCTGTGGGTCTTTGCCTTTTTATTTTTAATTATCACAGCATGTCCTTTACTTGTGAGAAAATCAGTACGATAACAGATCCGAGTGACAGTTTGTTTCCCTGGTGTGTTGCTTTGAAATAGTTTCAGTAGCTTTGTAAGAGAGTGGACTAAACCACCGTCTTATCCGAGGAGAAAGACTTGAGGTCGTTTCGGCATATGTTAAGATACTCCCGGGTTTCCTTGTCCTCCTGCTGTGAGTGGACTATACCTCAGAGTTAGACACATTAAGACGACTCTCATATCTTTGATACATTTCATTACATGATCGTGTTACTCAACAATCAATTACCGTGTCTTAAAACTGTCGCCCGTACTTTTACTGTCAATTTTATTACACAACTTCATCCTTAGACACCCCCCCCCCGTCCCTCTAGCTCTCTTTCTGTCTCTGTCTTCCCTCAGCTGTTCTTGATAATGAAAATGAACATATCATCGTGTCTGGGTGCTTTATCATAGCCTCCCTCCGGTCTCTACTCCCCTTTAATGTGTCAGCCTATTGAATGTCTTCCTTTTTATTTCCCCTCATATTTTCCCACCGCTCCTTTTTTTTCCTCACCTTCCTCACTTCACTCTCTCCCTCTTTCATCCTTCTCTCCACCAACACCTTGAATCAATTCTCAGAGGTGATAAGAAAGTTTTCCAGGGGATTATTTCTTTGAGTTAAACTTCTAGGTCCTGTCAGTGACTGACAGACATATTTAACAAAGCTCTAATGTGAAGGCATTCCACTCAGCTTAACCGAATCAGAGAGAAACAGAAACTTCCCAGTGTTTATTGTGGATTATCTCAAAGTGGAAGCAGTTTGTCACTTGAAAAATGAAAAGAAAGAGTTGAAATGACTTCCTGTAAAAGTTGCTGTCAGCAAAACCGTCAGCCTTGACTTCAGTAGATTATCCTTTACCCCGCTCCGAAAACATAGATTACACCTTTCCCTCTGCTTAGGGAGATTTACGAGGTTCAAAGACTAAAACAGAATCCTACCTCATATAACCAGAATACACTTGTTTGGTTTATTTACCGAACTTCAAAGTTTACAAAGGGTTTTATCCGAGTAAAACTTAATTGCAATTAAGAGATGAACATTATCTTTGTTTGCACATTAAATCCTTCTCTGTATGTTACTTTTTCAACATGAATTTATTCTGTATTCTCCTTTCATGTTTCTCCCTCTTGTTTTCCCAGTAATTCAACATGCATCACTAATTTTTATTCACACCACCATCTGTTTTCATTGCCAAAGTTTAATTACCGAGAATATTGCTTAAAAACGTATATTCTTAAAGTTTGATAAATGATAAACCCATTTTTAGAATTAAAGTAAAAATGAAATAAATAAAAAAGTTGCACAGATATATTGTTTTTTTTAACCATCAAATTAATTGGAAACACACAGTTACCCCTTGATTTTGTCCCATCTCGAACCCGGTAACCTCTTCCTCTCCGGTATTTCACAGAAGTCCCTCTCATCTCCAACTAGTACAAAGCTTAGCAACTAGGCTGTTATAACGTCTTCAACAAAAGCCAGCACCTCATTTTCAGCTGCACGTCATTGAGTTCCTGTCTTTTTTATTTTATAATTGATTTCAGGATGTTGGGCTGTCCTTCGCTTACACTGATGAAATGTTGACCATCTTTGATCCACCTCAGTCTTAGACCCCTGGGTCTATCCCTATTAGTGAAAAGTGAAGGCTGTAATTAGGTCAAGCGCCTCGTAGGACTGTTGGAGCCTAGGCAAGGGATAAATAGGAAAAATGTTTCTTCTTTTAAATCTATTTTAAAATATTTTGCAGACTTTTATGTCTTTTCCACTAACCTTTTATTTCCCCAAACAAGGATATGTTTGTATCATAGGTTTTTATCATACATCTGAAACACAGAAAACAGCCTTTAAATATATTTCTTGAAACGGAACAGATTGGTACTTTTTTCTCTGTATTACCATCTGGAACTCTATAAATTTTGAAGGACATGGTCAGCTCAATTCTTTTATTCCTATGTACAGTATGTGTTGACCTAGCTAGTTTAAAAAATCCTATAGTATCTATAACTGCCGTGCCATTAAGCACATCGGATTCTATGATATTTCAAATGCTAGAAAAGGTACTGACTTTTGTGTATAAGATAAATGAAGAGCGATAATGGTGGAGATGTTGCTGGTGTTGGTGCTCTCAGTATTTTTCTAGGTGTTTTACTGCATTTTTTCTGTTCTTCTTGTAACTCTTCTTCTCTCTTGTATTCATTCTTAAACTTTCTTGTGTCTTCTAGGTATCTGGCAGTGACTCAGTTTAGCCCCATTCATGCCCGGAAGGCGTTCCCGTGCTTCGATGAGCCGGTCTACAAGGCCACGTTCTCCATCACCCTCCGCCATGACCCGCAGTACACCTCACTGTCCAACATGCCCGTGGAGAGCAGCCTCATATCGGACGAGGACGGCTGGCTAACCAATCGTTTCTCCCGCACGCCACGCATGTCTACCTATTACCTGGCTTGGGCCGTCTGCAACTTCACCTTCAGAGAAACACAGGCTGACAGCGGCGTCACGGTCAGAAAATCTCTTCTTTATCTGAATAATTTATGTCTCTTTGTGTTCTTGTGGTACAAAAGCTACGCATGTTTCCATTCAGCGGTTCAAAGAGACGAGACCGACATGCTGCTGACAACAACAACGTTCTCATGTTCAGGATATTTGAATGCAGAATGATCAATTATAAACTCTTAAGTTCTGCCTCAGGTGTAGTTGAAATGTGAAAATTACATTTTTATCCGTAAGATGTAGGCGAGACAACGGTGCACAGCTCTTGTCAATGGCCATTACCAGTGGGAAAACACATTTCTGTGTTGAAATGAGCTCAGTGAACTTATGAAGCAGGAATGACCTACACAGTACAGGAGGACATCCATGTGTTTGAGCCAGACATGATTCTTAATGGCAAATTAAAAAGTCTGAATGAAGTTTTTGACCTGCTCTTCAAAGGTACAAGTGAGAATTTCAGACATTTTCTGACATTGAGAGATTAAACTGTCTAATTTATTAATATCTGCTGTTGCTAATTCGCTTGATAAGGACATTCAAGTTTGAATTCCACTTCTCATCCAGGCAGTGAATAAAGATTGTTTATAACAGTTGAAACGAAATCTTTGAATACATAGTATTAAATAAATAATCAATATATTTAGTATAATAAGAAATTGTGTAAATGATAACTACAAGGGGGGGCCAAGCTTTATGGATGCAATACATGCATCATGTGTTCAGTTGTATACAATGAGTCTTTAAAATAAATAATATTTGGAGAAAATGTTGAAGTTCAACCCTTGTGTCATCTCTGGGTCCAGGTGACCCGCTGGCCCAAAGGATACCTCAAACACATTTGTTTTTGGGCCACCGGGTCACCTTGACCCTGAGAAGACACACTGGTTAAAGGGTGTTAATAGAAACTTTCCCTGAATCGCATATTTAAGTAAGTAAGTAAGTAATTTGTATTTATAAAGCGCTTTTCCAGTCCAGGGTCACAAAGCTCTTAAATAATCAAAACAATACTCAATAAAATATATTCTTTAAAGGTCAAGATAACATTGAGAAACCACACAGGAGTTCCAGAAAATCAAGGAAAACCCTGCACAAATAAAAATGTCTTAAGATGTTTCTTGAAGCAACTAATAAGGAGGTGAATATTAAATTATCTTTTACATATTCAGCGCAAAATAAAAAAGTACCTTGAGTTTTATATATTTCCTAGTTAGAAAAAAACTTGAATGTATTCACTCGACATAAAGCTTTGGGACAGTATCTTCCCGACATCCTGGCTGGACTTCATTAAAAAACCCTCTCCTTGAAAGTCATTCTATTCAAAGCCATTCCTCAAAGCAAAGCACGTAATTGTGTTTGAGTTGCCAAAATTACTTTTTAATGACTTAATTCCAAACTCCTCTTGGCTTAAAGGCAATTTATTTAAACAGTGCAAACAAATATGTGTAGTGATTAAAAGTTTCTCAATTTCCTCTGTTATGTTTTCTTGAAAAACAAATTGCTGAAAAAAACCCAACCCATTAATTATACGTTATTACAGAGTAATTTGGGGAATTTATTGTCGATACCCTCTTCTATTGTCCAAGCCTAATGTTGTCTCCAAAGAGCTCAAAATTAACTTTCCCTTTATATGAGCTACTCTCAAAAACTGTCTTCAACACGACACTTATGTATCTGCTTCTTTTCTTTGGCTCAGAGTTTCTGTTTTAAAAGTTTACTGGTCTGACCATTTAATTTTTAGTATAGTAATCGGTCACCATACAGCTCTGTCTTGTCTTTACCACCATGCCATCACTCTCTTCATCGCCTCCCTTCATTTCTGTCCATTACTCAGGATGTTTGATCCTAATACATATTCAACTCAGGTAGTTAACGATACTTTTAACTACATTGGTTTATTTAATTATTTAAATATTACTTTCTAAACATATTTCCAAGTTTATCTTCTTATTTTTACACAAGTTAACTTTTAAATTAAATAAGCCAATATGAATCACAACAAGGCAATATTGTCATTTTCAAGTTGTAGCATGGTTGAAAATGAGCGGCTTTAAAAACATAATGAGATTTTCCCTCTATTTCGGATGTTATTTAATTGCTATGTTAAAAAGCAAGGCTTAAGTACATTTTCTAATGTAAATATTTTAATGAAAAGAGAGTTTTGTACAAAAAGACAGATACTGAGTTGACCTTAAATGTTCATGTGGTAGAAATTGTCGTCGAATCCATTATTTGAAGTTCATTAACATTAAAACAGATTTTCAAAATCTGTCAATAACTGCAGGATGTGACATCATCACCAGCCTTCAGCCAAGCAACAAACCTGAACCTAAACCGGTTATGTTTGGCCTAGTGTACAGAAGGGACTGGATTTACTTTTAGATCTATAAAAAGGGTAACTTGGTCCACCAACACATTGATTGACACACTGATGTGTGAATGTCTCAAGATGAGTTTAAATTTTGTTCTGGTAAATGAAAACAACAATGAAAAACTTCTGTATTTCTTTCTAAATATCTCAGGTTCAACATTTCAGGTTACACAGTAGGCTTGATATGTGGCTCAAAGCAGGCTACTGTGGTGATGCAAAGCGTCTCTGTCTGTGGTGAAATGGTGAAATGTATGACAGTAAATTAGCACAAACTATTCTTATTCGTGTGATCTTACCCATACCAGGCACATGCTTGAGAGGGAGAAATCCTACGAGCCGTGGGCGGCTCTGACCATTCATACAGTTAATGCGTTTATTACCAGTCTTTAGAAAAGAGATTGAATCCTGGCGTCACTACTGGTTTTTCATACCAATGAAAACCTGCGGCTTATAGTCAGGTGTGCTTTATAGTCTACGTTAAGAATTTAATGAAATCAATACATCTTGATGGATAAATGATAAGATTTAACTCTGGATACTGGAGTTTTCTCTGTTGATAAAGGCCAGCAGAAGTCGGCATCTCACGAACATATCATTGAGTCGACTCCATCAAACACCGAGTTGATCTGGCAGGCCGAGTCAATCCAGCACCTGCACTGGCAGTTGAATGATGATGATGATAATGAAGATGAAGCTTGAATTAGCCTCGCTCTCTATTGGCCCTACAGAATAGTAAGTTGATGGAAGAAATCAGATGGATGGATTAGTTTTCTTTACACAACCTTTAGACAATTTTGTTTTCCAAAAAAAACTAAATCCATTGGTTTTGTGTTTGTGTCATGGTCTGCTTATTCTCTCCCCTGGCCATCGCCAAATGTCAACCAGCTGTGGTCCATTAATCAAGCCACTCAAACGGGTCACTTTTTTTATTTCCCACTCTGGTCATGACACGATAACAGCCCAATTAATGTCAGTCCCTTTAAAAAAAAACATCCCTCTGGTCCCGGCTGCAGGCTGTTAAAGCCACTTCCTGACGACGCCTGCCAGTGTTTATCACGTCGATCAAGATGTTATCATTGGGGTTTGAAAGTCAAAACAATCCAATCCTCTTCGGCCGTCACCCTGAAACTATCACAACGTTTAAGGCTGAAATATGCGCCCCCACACCCCGGCACACACACTTGGATGCCTGCTCATGTTCCGACACAAGGACAAACACGCTCTCGACCTTGCCTCTCGTCCTCCACTTCTGCCTCTTTCGTCTCTCTATCCGAGTAATTACTGATCATCTGTGTTTACTCAAGGCCGGACCTCATACATACGCACTTCACCCCTGTTTTATGCTACATATAGTCACATGCAGATTTCATGGAAAATGAAGGCTGTACATAACTTCAACCTTGCAGTGTGTGTAGCTGAGTGTGTGTCTTGCACCTATTTATAGTCATCATAGCTTGACAAAAGGAGACTTGTAAATGTTACGCAATTATACAGAAATGTGTGGACTCAGTGGGTGGTTTTTAGATCTCGGGGGCGAGTATTAATTTTCTTAAATTGTTCCGTCCTGTGAAGTCCAGATTATCTCAGCTTCCCTTCCATGCGTTTTCGTCTATAATTGCTCAAATGGAGCCTCATTTTAAGAAGGTTCTAAGTGACCATGTCTGGAGGGATGTTGTAATTACACATCTTTTTTTTCAAACAAATATTCAAACCACCTCGCCTTATTCAGAGGCTTCTCTATCTGGTGCCCGTTCATCATCACACGAATCATATCTGGACAGCGTGTGGAGAATGATTATGTGAGAAATTGCTTTTTTTTTGAATAGTGAGAATGAGACCATGACACTGAGAACAGACTCTATTAAGTTTTGGTTTGAGGCCGTAAATGTCTGCATAATCAAATCTATGCAAAGATCTGGGCAGAAGCTGACCCTGTGGTCTTCATGATTAGTTGATCCCTGGGTCAGGATTACATTATCATCTGCTCTGCACTGATTCTGATGTATTCTATCAGTCATCATTGCATTGACAAACACAGCTCCATTTTTTCTAATAATAATAATATGAACAATGCACCTTTGTAGGTCACGTTTGAAGTTTTCTTGTTTATTGAGCCTTTTAGAAATTTAATTTATTTTTAGATAAGGTTTACTTATCCCCATCAAGGTGAGCTTGAATGAAATATCAAGTATTTTAAATGGTTGCTACTTCACATAATTCCGGACATGTAAACAATTATTGTTATCAGAAGACAAATGAAAATCTTTGCTCTAGTGGAGGATGTAAATTTGGTCACTAGAATTCCACTAAACTTGAGGTCCAGAGACTTCACCTTAGGGATCGGATGTCCTCATTCAATGAGATGGTGGAAACTGCCAGATCTGACTACATTCAGAAACTGGTAATAGTAAATAAGAAAAACCCCAAAGTGTTGTTTGACACGATCAATTCTCTCGTGTGTCCTGCAGCTCCAATCACCCCTGTCTTCTATGAAGCAATGCATTGTTGAGATCTTTCACTTGCAAAATGTAATTGATCAAAGAGAAAATCTCTCCCATTTTTTGTGGAACCCCTGCTGTCACTGAGCCTGCCATTCTGAAGCCTTTACTCAAAAAGTGAGGCTTAGACCCGACTGACCTCAGTCATTTCAGGTCTATTTCTATGCTCCCTTTCTTGTCCAAGATCTTAGAGAAGGTGGTGTCTGAGCAGCTATTGTTGTTCCTGGATCAGAGCGACATCCATGAGAAGTTTCAGTCTGGCTTCCGCAAACATCACTCTACAGAGACAGCTTTACTGAAAGTGTCCAGTGACATCATGATGTTGGCTGATTCGGGTAAATACACTGTTCTGGTTCTCTTGGATCTGTCCTCAGCCTTGACATAGTTGATCACAAGATCCTGAAGTGAGACTGTTTGGGTCTGTGTTATAGTGGTTCTCGTCATACGTTTCTGGACGCAGTTTCAGTGTATCTGCCAATCAGATGAGGTCTGAATCAGCGGATCTATTGTGTGGAGTCCCTCAAGGTTCTGTTTTGGGTCCTTTATCATTTTTGCTGTACTTGATTCCACAGGGTCAAATCATTCAGAGATTTCCTGATGTTTCTTACCCCATCTTTGCTCATGACATCCAGCTATACTACTCATTTGATCCAACTGAGCCCCTGAGGCTGAACAGCTTAGTCAATTGTTTGCTAGAAATCAAACAATGGCTGAGTAAAAAACCTGGGTGTTATATTTGACAAAGACATGTCTCTACACACACACTACCGGACCAGAGGAGAGAAATCCTTCCAGGCTGTTGCTCCTAAGCTTCGAACGATCTTCCTCTCTCTTTGCGCTTGATGGATCTACTGACTCCTTCAAGAAACATCTTAAGACATTTATTTGTGCAGGATTTTCCCTGATTTTCTGGGACTCCTGTGTTTGTCTTATGTGTCTTGGCCTTTTAAAGTATATATTTTAACTGTGTATTGTTTTTGATTGTTAAAGCGCTTTTTGACGTTGTTGTAGAAAGGTGCTTTACACTGACTATTACTTACTTAAGTACTAACTAAGAAGGCTGTTAAGAGTGAGTCAGCTCCATCTCACATATCCTTCTCAGAGAAATTTCTTCAAACTAAGTGTGACTCTGGGAAACACATCGTTCTTTCACAGCAGTCCTAAGAGTGTTCCAAAGACGATTGAATCAGCCTAGAGATTCTTAACCAATCTGGGAAATCCGGCAATTAACAGTTCAGTTCAGCACCGGACAGCTCCCTCTCCATCCAACCCTACCCGAGATGTCAAACTCAATCGCTCAAGGGACCAAAATCTTCTTTTTCTGATTTTGATAATGTCTAGAAGGCTTTATTTATCTTAATCATCTTATTCATCAAACAATCCCCCTAAATTCCCTTTAACCTCAAAGAATGACTCGGTTCTTGACATCACAAATCTCTGTTCTCCTATCTTAAACATTAGATTTTTCATTTACGTCAACCATCTTGCAGGCTTCTTAACACTACTTGCAGGCCAGATTTGGCCCTCATGCCTTGAGTTTGACAGAGGTTTTTTTACACAATTGTCCAAACTGAACTCGGCCTCTGACTTAAACCAGGCCTGAATAAACGCATTATATTTTGTTTCTATTTAAACTATTAAAACATAAAATAAATCTCACCACATTGCACTCCCTCGACTAAGATCCTGTTCAATCAATACACTATGCTGTGTGTGTGTGTGTGTGTGTCAGTTAGAGCACATAATGGTAATAAAGCTTCAGTGAACATATTACATACATATTCATGACACAGAAGATCAGAAATGTGGGTCTGGCTCCTCAGAGAATCCATGTCATGGCCTTAAACTCTTCACAGTGTTATATCACAATTGCTGCTCTCAGCGTTAATCGGTTAAAACAAGTGAAAACAACATGAATTTTTATTTTAATTATATAACAAATTATTCATGTATTCATGTTTGATCAAATGAGTTGTGTCACCACAGTGCAAATGGATAGTTTGCATATCCGCAAATATTCTAAATATGAAAATGATTTAGAAGTCTTGTCAAAAGGGATTGTTTTAACATTTCTTTGATCAAAGTTTTCTTTAAAATGAGGCTGCTTTTGTTTTTATTGCACTTACAACCCTTCGGTCATTTACAAAAACACCAGTAATCAATAATACCTTTAATTTCAGAGGCTCAGACCAGTGTCTCAAAGGTAAAAGTTTACATAATGAAACATTATACAACTATTGTTACGCTTCTTTGGTTATTATTTCAGTTTCTCTGGATAATTTAAGAGGTTCTCATTGGATTTGGATAACAAAAAGTTTCACTCATGGTGCAAGAAATACATTGATGTTTTTCATGTAAACAAACAATTATATAAAGAATAAATATCAAATTTATAGAGAAATATATATTTCCAATTGAAATAAAAGTATTTAAACAGTTTTTCTTTAATGTAAAACGTTTTCTTTGATCCAAGTCATGTATTTGTGTTTGGGCCTAATTATGGGAAGGACATTTGTGTTTTAATTAATAAATCCTCATAAAGAAAAGTTGATAAAAAGTGGCTTCTATAAAAACGTTTATAGAAAATAGATGCTTGAGTATTTTAACTGATTAAACATCACTAAATTCAGCCCATCATCACAATAAGTAGATAAACAGGGTATGAAACAACAACAAAGTTATAACATAATTTAATACGTATTGCTTGTTAATATTAAAACAAAAAATAAAAATCTAATGCTCCAGGTATTTTCTGCAAGTCTGCAAATAGATTTCCTTCTGTGGTGAGGATTGAGTATTATTGTGTTTGCACTTCAGTTCATAGTCAATACTGGCAAACACTAGAGAAGATTCTTAATTATAGTTCAATTATCACTTTAGGTTTTCACTTTTGGAAATAACAAGCAGCCGAGAATCGAAAATGCAAATGCATTTCTTGAATGCATTTCTTCTTGACCACTCATGGTGAGGCCAGTTGCTCATGGTTTTTATGAGCAAAAGAGTAGAATATTGGGAAATTCAAATGTATAGCCAAGGGACGACTAAAACAATATCTAAAGAAAGACACATTGTTTAGACTATTAAAGAAAGTGTATTTTCCCTTCATATCCTTTTGATGATAAAGCAACACTTTTTTCCGAAAGAACATTTTTTCTTGTTCCGTCACGCTTATGTTAACAGCGTAGAGATCAACTCAAGCACCGATCGTGTTTTCTTATGTACCAGCGCTTCCTTTGCTCTTGCAGTGTATATTTCAGCCTCTCGTATATAAAAATCTTTGTCTGAGCCTGAAGGGAATAAAGAGACGCTGATGTCAGTTTGCGTCACAGCTTTCAATGACACAAACATTAATCTTGCCATCCCTCCGTCCTCCTCGGAAGGAACGGCTTTACATGCGGAACAAAAACTCATCCCTCTGTCCTCCTCATGGGCCGTCAGACGGCTGCAGCTGACAGGACACTTGCCTTCTCCTCCCTCCGGCTGTGAAGAGGACACATGAAAAAAAGAAACGTATCCGTGTGTATGAGAGCAGAGAGCAACATTTTCAATTTCTTTTTTACTATTGTCTCGATTTTCTCTTTAAAAGTGGAAAAGAACACAATAATCTTCTAAATAAAAATATTTTGGAATAATTCAAATATAAATGTCAATAAGTTGCAGTATATTGGGGTGTCTGTGATTGCGTTATATACAATTATTGTCTCTCTTGTTAGATTCTTTTCGACAGTTTTTACCGAAGGTCTACTTTATTTCTCAGATATACCAGAACAAAGATGTTTGGTTTTTATAGAACATAATTTTCTGTTAATTCATTCATCTTAATGTGTTATACTTTAATTTGCCATTGATTAAATATTATCAGCACCAGCATATTTTCTCTTTTTTACTATTATATTGCAGTGATTGTCAGCCAAAGAAAAGTGGTTTTGTAATGCAGTACAGTAGTTTGAGTATCGTTTTTTTTTTTGTTAATTAGGTTTCTTGAGACTAATGTAGTAATTATTTTCACTTAAGACTTTCCTGGATAAGTGCTCATTTGCAAAATCAGAAAAGGCATACAAGTATTGCTGACATTCCACTTTTGAATCTACCAATTTTCATTCGGAAAAGATTAAATTCCCTTCAGAGAGCAACTCATGTGAAAACCCAACTCTCCTGACTCACTCACATGTTTCAAATGTTGAAGTCTTCCTCTCCAAGAAACAGTAAGTCTCTCATCATGACCATGTTTTGAACTTATTACATTATAAAGTTAGCCCACGTCTGAAATCTCAGCGAACAAGAGGTTACGAGAGCAGAGTCCATTATGATATTATAATGGCTTCACTCCTCCTCCAGCCAGCTGTAATCACACCTCGCTTTGTTTATACAACGAGTCCCTTGGAGGTGGAGACTTACAGGATTGATGACGTGCAGTGACAAATCTCTATGTTTGACGAATCAAAGCAGAGTGGGTGTGGTTATGGTAAACAAGATTTAATATTGTTTAAGATCATTTTCTGAAGTAAATATTTGAATGAAAAGAGAGTTTTGTAAAAACTGACACATACTGACGATACAATAGAGTCCAACATCTATTTAAGTCACTCTTAAATCAACACTAGTTTTCCTTTAAGAGTTTATTCCAAACACACTGTCTTGTCGTTTAACTAAATGTTAGCATGTTTGCACTAAAGTCACATGTATAACCTTGGTACATTTGAGGTACTCATGTTCAAACCCTAAATGTGGCCATTTAGTACATTTTTTAAATGGTTTTTACTTAACTCAAATTAGGAAATTAATAAAAATAATAACATATTTCCTTTCTGTACCATTCCTGGCAAGATTTAATCCCTGGCATAATTTCAAAAGTACTGGTTCGGCACCATTGTCAGATAAAGAACATTATATTATTGTAGGGATTTATTTGTGGGTGACACAAGAAGAAGCCAAAAAGTCAAAGATGTTGCTTTTTAAAAAAATAATCCGTTTTAAGCTTCAAACTAACACTGTGCTCCCCCAGATAATAGAACAATTCCTCGCCTCCTGTTGATTTGTTTTTCTGAAGGCTTTAGAGTCTTAAGATTGATTTACGAAAGGTTGCAGTCAGATACCTTCACGGCACTAAAAAAAAGATCACGGACACAAATCCCTTTATTTTCTCCGTCCAATTTCCTTCTCCACACTGACCCGCGACCCTCAAACCTTGGCCACCTGTGAGAAAAACAAGATCAAGGAGAGATACGCGGGTCGTGATGTCTCCCTGAGACTGAGACAATGTGTAATCCGGCGGGGATTGAGGGTCGGAGCGAACGTGGGTCTGCGTTGAAGTGAGTCAGTTGAGGTGATTCGCTAAAATGTTTGCGTTAATTATCCTCATCTGGAGTTCACTTGCTGTTTATATTACAATTTCGACCTGCGTAGGAAGTGAAAATCGAAAAAAAAAAGACCATTTGTTCCTTCATCACAAAAATAAATTATTAATAAAAGCTAGTTTTAAAATAAATTGAATGCAGAAGCAAAAGAAAAGAAGCAGTCATACATATTTATGAGTAACAAACATGCAGGCTGATGTATTTGTTACATCAAAGTCTACATCTGCCTCACATTTGCACAGTTTCTATAGTAATTATCTGCATCAGCGTTTTCTAACGTGAGGGCAGTGGCCTGCCAGGAGGAGGCGGCGAGATTTGCCCACAACTTTCTTGAATTTGTATTCTTAATAACTTCCTCCACAGGCCAACAGGGCGACGTTTCTAACTATACGAGCGCACACTCAAACACTATAAACCAATAAAGAGAACCCGCGAGCGACCGTGATCTGGGGAGAGCTTGTTTGAGTTGGTTTTTAATTTAATCATTAATGGAATTAACTTTTTATGACTTCAGGCTAGAAGAGGCTGCAATAATATTTGGTAAGAGTGTTAATAATCAAGATGTTTTTTTTCCGGAATTACTGGAGTGAAAGCGGGCGACAATGTTTTTATTCAGCCTCACGCTGGTGATGTAATTACTTATGTTCGTATGTTCTTGCCAAAAATAATTGTATGTTGTCAGACCTGGAGCCGTTGAAGTGATTCTAGCTTCCCTCGTTTTCTATTCACCCTCATGTTGACTAAGGGTTGGTATTAATTTCAGTAATCTGTTCTTTCTTATAGTTATAGGTACAAATGTAAAGCCATTTCATTGTAGTGACTTTAGCTCCATATTTTGTTCAAAATGAAACTTAAAAACATCCAAATACCTTCATACTGCTTGTCTGTGGCGTCCATCTTGAATTGAAGCCTCGAAAAGGAATTGTTCCAATATAATATAAATGAGTCTATATTTTAAGATTGTTCTTAGCGGCCGCTGCTAGGCTAGCTAGCTACATAAATCTTGCACACTGACACAACTTCACAATTCCATGACTGAATGCCGGCTGTTGTCCGGGAAAATTACGCTTTGTCAGATTCATTCCCTGTCATAAATGGAGTGCAGCAGGGCTGTGTGCTAGCCCCCACGCTGTTTAGCATCATGTTAACTGCACTGCTAACAGATGCCTTGAGTCAGGCAGACGTGGGAATTTGGCATCAGAGACAGGATGGATGGGAAAGTGTTCAAGAAGTCTACAAGCCAAAACCAAAGTACAGACAGATACCGTTAGAGGCTTGTTTTTCGCCGATGACGGCGCTTTAAATGCCAGCTCAGAACCAAACATGCAATAAAGTACAGACAAGTTATCAACGTTGGCTTGACAATAAACACAAAGAAAACATTCGTCCTCCACCCCACCCGGAAAACCCTATGGAGCCTACCATCACAGTCAAGAACAAAAAACTGAACGTGGTTAGCAGATTCACCTACCTTGGCAGCAGCCTTGACCAGAGTGCCAACATTGACGATGGAGTCTAAACCAGGAATGCAAAAGCAAGTGCTACATTCGGCAGACTTCATGCCAGTGTCTGGAACCGAGGTGTACAAAGCTGTTGTACTTCCGACGCTCCTGTATGCATGTGAGACATGGACCGTCTACCGACGCCATGCAATGGAACTCAATCACTTCCAACTGTTCTATGGTGAACTTGAAGAAGGTACACGCCTGCATGGTGGCCAGAAAAATCGCTACAAAGACACCGTAAAGGTATCTTTGAAGGCCTTCAACATCAAAACTGACACCTGGGAGGAAGTTGCAAACGATCGACTACCGTGGCGACATGCAGTCCAAGATGGTGCCACTGTGTTTGAATGAGGGAAACTGAGAGACTGATAACCTTTGCTACAAACAAACTTGAAATATTCAGACTTATTTAAGCTTTTTTAGGAACCATTCCTCAGATGGAGGCTTCAATACAAGAGGAACATTAAAGACGAGTATTTATTGGATGTTTTAAGTGTGTCATTTAGGACGAAGATGAAGACGAAGACCACCTGGCGCCAGACGCTTCATTAAAATGAACAAACATTTTTGTCTATAATTCTAAAAAGGAAAAGATTACTCTGAAAATAATGCCAACCCTAAATCGACACTAGAGTGAGAAAAAAAAAAAAGTTTGAATTTTGGAAGAGGTTGTGACGACTGTACCTGGATGTTGAATGGTTGAAGGACTCAACTGTAAAAACAAGAGTCACTGTTAAAGAGTTATAGTTGAGGACACCTATGTGTTTTAATATCCAGTTAGAACTCTTTCATTAGTACTGGTTCGTTAAGGGATGTCTAAGAATACCGTCCTGAGAGATGCGAGTATGTAGGAAGATCATGAGCTGGAGGATAATGACTTTGCTCTGACAAGACACTTGACATGAGATTCTGAAAGACTTGATGATGAGTCAAAATGAGTTGTTCCTTTCTCTTGTTATTATCGACAAATTCTCACTTATCAGTCGCATCACGCTCATGCAAATTTAAAGACTAAGTTTTGAATTTTTAATGTCAGGGTTTGGTGGTTCAATTATGTGCCGCACAATTATCAAAACAATCCAAACTTTGCATTACAGTGACAAAAAATACATTCATTTCTCCAGACTGTGCATCATTATGCGCTGTTTTAATGCACCAGCCAACCGAAAAATCCATTATTTTATTACATGTAATTGCAAGGACAGTTTGATATTTCACATCAAGAAGTGTTGATTAAAAATGCGCTTCTATTAACTGTGTTGTCATCTTAGACATGATTGTCATGACAGCAGCTTCATAATTAGATTGTTTAGTTGATGAACTCAATTGAGTTTTCATACCAACAGCCTGTCTCAGCTCGCCATGTTTTTTACGGCGCCCAGATTCTGACATAAACGAATGTGTTCGGGTTTGTGTCGAGCACTGTGATGAAAGAGTTTATCCCTGCAAAACAGTGGTACTTCTCGGAAGCTCCCAGTTTATCACAGGGCAGATAATTCATCATGTTTTATGTAGTAAAAGTAAAAGAGTAAAAGATCACAGACTCAATGATTGGTTTTCCTCTTTAAATTGTATTAAATTGATGCACTAGAAGAGAGAATTACATTCTCAGCTATGTTTAATAAAGTCATATAAGTAAAAACTCAATTAAATTTGATTTTCCAGATCGTGTACTTATTCAAATAAACAGTAACCCTAAATGATAAAAGATCTATAACTTTTGTACAAGGTAGCTATACAATATTTTTGGGATTATTTTCAGAATGATTCCTTGTGATTGTTTCAGTCTCTTAGGTTGTTATTAATAAAACTGATATATGTCCAAACATGAGCTTTAAAGGCAGCTGGAGCCGACTATCCTCTCATCCTCAGTAATCGCCGCGGGATCTCGCAGGATTTAATTGTTTACTAACCTGCTGACAGCGTAATGACTGCTTCCATCTATCTATAACATACAACAACTAGTATAAAATTAACGATTTCAAAGCCTTCCCCATGGAAATAGATAAATTAGATTTGGAGTGATACTGTGTTCAATATTTGTACTGTAACAATATAAGTCGGTGTGTTGTTGTTTTTTTCTCACAACCCTACATTTGACTGTGGTGTCAATAATTGTTTGTGACTTTTACAGCGACGACTCACAAGCTTATATGAACGATTAGTAAAATGTACGACAAGTACGATGATTGCATTTTATAGTGTTTTTTGTACTTATACAGGGTTTAAATTGTTCTTGAATTACAAAATGACTCGTGGATTAATACTGCGGTGACTAGCTGAGTAATACTGCAGTGACTTGCAGAGTAATACTGCGGTGACTCACGTAGTAATACTGCGGTGACTTGCGGGGTATTACTGCAGTGACTTAGGGAATAATACTGCAGTGACTCGTGGAGTAATACTGCGGTGACCCGCAGAGTAATACTGCGGTGACTCGCGTAGTAATACTGTGGTAACTTGCGGGGTATTACTGCAGTGACTAAGGGAATAATACTGCAGTGACTCGCAGAGTAACATTGTAGTGACTCGCGGAGTAATACTGCGGTGACTAACGGAGTAATACTGTGGTGACTTGCAGTGCAATACTGCAGTGACCCTTAGAGTAATATTGCGTTGACTCATGGAGTAATACTGCTGTGACTTGCGGAGTAATACTGCGGTGACCCACGCAGTATAGTGATAATATGAGTAATACTGTAGTGTATCGCGGTGCTGCTATGTGTTTTTTTAGCGCTGTGTACCACATAAAATGGGTTGGAGGAAGTACAACCAGTATTCCAAGGCTTATAAACCTTGACACGCTGTCATTTTTTGAGAATATTTAGAGAGGACTTAAAGTGTGATGTATCTTAAAGTGTGCTGTATAGTCCGAAAAATAATGTATATGTTCTTTAAATTATTAAATATTAATAACATTAAAAAGTGATGAAGATGTAGCGAAATATTGTTTAACATCACTGTGGATTTATTTTTTCCATAATCCTCATTAGTTAAAGAATCTTCTTTCAACGGCAATTAAAAGCTTCCGGTCTTGCTTGGAAACAGCGCCTGACAGAATAAACAAACAATTATTCAAAGAAAAGGGCTTTTAACCAAACAAACCACTTCCATTCCTCAGATTATCCAGATAAATCAAGCCTTCCTCAATGCAGCTGTTGTTTTTGTGAATCCTTCAACGTGTCCTTCTTCCCTCCTTCAACAAACTCTTTGTCTTTCTCTTGTTTGTCAGTCTAATGTGTCTGTTCAAATCTCTGATGGTGTAATGAGATGCTCTCCCTTCAGGGAGGATTAAAGTCTGTCAGAATACAAACAAAACCCAGAAACTGTTTGTGCTGACCCACCGTTGGCTTCTGCTCGCAGAAAACCCTCGCTATTTTTGCGCCTCCGCTCATTAGTGTGTGATCTCTTGTTGCCGTGCCGACTGCACCCGTAGGTAAGAGTGGTAGGGTCTGTTCACCTGCTAAATCTGGCCCCCCAAAACCAAAATGAATTTAGCATTCTTGTATGTATCAAAAACGGCCTTGAACTTTTTCTTCTTCTTCTGATGAAACTAGATTTCAACACATGTTTATTTTGCTTTATTAAGACATTTGGTTGAATATTTAAATAATAATTATATTTTTCTTTGGCGCTTCTTACTCTTTACTCAAACAAACTGCTAATGGGAATCATCCTATCAAGTAGACAATTTCTATGGGTAAACTGCTGCACATAAAAAGGTATCGTACATAAAATGTGAGCCATAATTATTGGTTGAAATAAAGAGGAATAATTGTGTCATAGTTCCGACATATAGATGTTTAGTCACTGAAATATATTGTGGAAAGAACCATAAATAAAAAATATTTAAGATATTATATATTGTCAATGACAAGTTGCTCAAAGTGGTGTCATTATTAAAGTCAATATTTCATTGTTCACCAATGGCTTGGATTCACAATGTATTTATTTGTACTTTTTGCTGACCCAGAACTCTTAGTCACATGTCCTATCATCCTCTACAAGTTCATATTACACTGCAGAAGTTGTATTGTTGTAACTTGTGGTATAGAAGGACACATCGAACATTGTAATTTAAAACATTATGTAGAAGTTCAACTAGTGTTTGCTTTAAGTTTTGCTTGAAAAGAGGCAATAATTAAACCATGATAGTTACATACAGCTGATATTGAATGATGGAAAAATTATGAATGTGAGTATTTTTAGCCTTGACATATAACAAAGCTATTGAATAAGAAAAGATTTGGCCTTTGAAAACTGACATGCTTTGATTGCAGAGCTCGTATACGGTCTTGTGACTCACAGGAAGATGTAGAGCTTCTATTTCAGAATTCTATGATCATTTTATCTAAAGGTAGAGCGGCTGCCAGACTGAGCTTTTCAATGACTTTTGTTTGTGAGGAGTTTTCAGATGAACTTCTTGTTTGCTGAAGTTTTAGGAAAATGTTGTTTTAAAGGAAAGAGCTGATTCAATATGTGTCGGAGGCTACGTGTCTACAGGCTGAAACCATTGCTGATGACGATGACAGTTCACCCAAAATTTAAACTTAAGCACTCATTTTCTATTCACCCTCATGTCGACTAAGATTTGGGATTCTATTTTAGAGTTATAGGTACAGATGTATGTTCATTTTAATAAAGCGACTAGAGCTCAGTTATATGGTATACGTTCTAATAATCCCAACCCTTAGGAAATTATATTTTGGGGGAACTATTACTTACGAGTTATTAACAAGAACAACAAGAACCAAGTGCAATAAAAAGAACAAAATGACAAATGACAAAATCCAAATATAAAGAACAAAGCTCAAAGAAAAGTAACACAAGAACAGGATACAAAGATCAACATAGAATAACATCATCTTTTCGCTTCACCCCTGACCCCCAACTCAGAATTAAACAATCTAATGGCAGGAGGAATGAATGAGTCCCTGAGTCTATTAGTGTTGCATCTAGAAAGGAGCATTCATGCATTTGTCAGACGTCAGACTGGTGGTAGACAAGTTAAAATTAGAGCTGAACAATTATGGATTCACTTGGTTCAGCTTTCAAACACAAGACACTTTATCATGAAACCTCATCAGCTGTTTCATGAGGATTCATCAACACTGGGAAACAGGATGGATCAGCTCTAACTAGACGCTCTCTTTAAGAAGGAACCGAGCAGACTATTCCTGCTAAGAAGGTTGAAGTCATTTTGAGTCCAGGCAACTTCTAAGATTCACCAGCTTCTATGGAGGAGTCTACTCATCAGGGAGCATCACAGCCACAGACAGGAAGTGGCTGATCACAGGGATAAGGGATAAGGGATAAGGGATGAAGTGGGACTGTCTGGGTCTGTGTTAGAATGGTTCTCATCTTACCTTTCTGGGCGCAGTTTTAGTGTATCTGCCAATCAAATGAGGTCTGAATCGGCAGATCTGTTGTGTGGAGTCCCTCAAGGTTCTGTTCTGGGTCCTTTATTGTTTTTGCTGTACTTGATTCCCCTTGGTAAAATCATTCAGAGATTTCCAGATGTTTCTTATCACATTTTTGCTGATGACATCCAGCTCTACTGCTCTTTTGACCCAACTGAGCCCCAAAGGCTGAACAGCTTAGTCAATTGTTTGCTAGAAATCAAACAGTGTCTGAGTGAAAACACTTTACAGCTTAATGTGGACAAAACTGAAACTCTGGTGATTGCTCCTGATGATACGATTCCAGGGTTGAGTCAGTACTTGGGTGACTTAGGTCAGTCTGTCAAACTGAGCCTGAGAAACCTGGGTGTTGTATTTGATAAAGACATGTCTCTTGTTCAACACTGTAGAAAACTGACCAGAAACTGTTTCCTTCAACTGAGAAAAATCTCTAAACTTAGGAAAATGCTGTCACAACATGATCTTGAGCTTGTAATCCATGCGTTTGTTTCTTCTCGTCTGGACTATTGTAACAGTTTGTTTTCATGTCTTAACAAGAAGGAGCTGTCTCGCCTGCAGTTGATTCAGAACTCTGCAGCGAGAATTCTGACCCGCTCTAGTAGAAGAACTCACATTTCTCCGGTCCTTAAAACTCTTCACTGGCTTCCAGTTTCTTTCAGGATCAACTTTAAAATTCTGGTTCTTACTTTCAGAGCTATTCATGGTCAGGCTCCTCCTTACATCACTGATCTGATCCAGCCTTACACCCCAGCTCGGTCTCTGAGGTCTGTGGATCAGAATCTACTTATGGTTCCACGCACACGGCTCAGGACCAGAGGAGAGAAATCTTTTCAGGCTGTTGCTCCTAAGCTTTGGAACAATCTTCCTCTCTCTTTGCGCTTGATGGAGTCTACTGACTCCTTTAAGAAACATCTTAAGACGTTTCTATTTGTGCAGGCTTTTCCTTGAATTTCTCGAACTCCTGTGTTGTTCTCGGTGTTGTCTTGATCTTTGAAGTATGTACTGTTTTGAGTATTGTTTTGATTGTTAAAGCGCTTTGTGACCCTGGTCTCGAAAAGCGCTATATAAATATATATTACTTACTTACTTACTTACTTACTTCCTGTGCTGCAGGAAGGAGAGGTTCAGATCTTTGAAAAAAATATATACAATGTTTTTAATTAGTTATTTTATACCATTTTCTGAACTTAAGTAGTGTGTGCGAAACAATAAAAACTAGACTAGTAGTCATTGTCTTGTTATAAATGTTGTTGATATATTTAGAATTATTTATGTTTTATTTATTGATTACTATAATGTATTGTTGTTACATTATTATTTGTTTTTCATGTATTAGTATAGTTATTGAATTATTGTTTTTCACTATTTTTTCATACTATGTTTCATCCATTCTGTACAGTATTGATAATGTGACAGAGATCAACAGTTGCAAAATTGGCATGCACACTTTTTTAGTGACCAAAGTGGAGCATATTTAATCTGATTAAGGACCATAGTTCATATGAGGGTTTTTATTCAAGTGGTGTTCGCAGCAACATGAATAGTTAATATAAAGGTTTTATAAAAACAAGAAGAATATCCTATAAAAGACATACAACAATTTAATCAGGAATAAAGAATACACGAATTTAAGAAGTACCACACTTATGTTAAATCTACAGTAAATGTTAGATCGAAACTTCATAAATGTCGGGATAGTTTTACCCTCACTTAGTTTCCTGGTTGGTTTCACCACATTAGCTCAGAAAACTGTCTCTCTTTGCTCGGGTGTGAAGATATGAACCCTTTTATTACTGACATATTATAAAAGTTAACCGGTTTTACATTGATTTTTATTGTTAAATTACTTTTGCACAGGCTTTATTTTTAATAACTGGCTGTTATTTAAGTTTTATGGTTATACTACCTAATCCTTTTTTTCAAAAGGATTTTGAAGTAGTGAGAAAAAAGACCTAGAATTATATTCAATATATACACATTATATTCATTCATTTTGTCTTCAGCAGAAGCCTATTAAACTGTCTTTGGTGGAAGAGCTTTTTCCCTTAGGGGTCGTTTTTTTTGCCAGTTGTCTGTATATTAAGTTATATTTTTTTAAGTTATTATTTCTCGTCGATTTGCTTTAGGGGGAAATGACTGCATTACAAAAAACGACGGCGCCTCATTACAGCTACAGCATGTCGGTGCTGTTTAGAGAAAAGATCCGGCGTTGAAAAGATCACATGATTGTGGTTAAGGCTCCGGCTTGTATTTATTCATACGCTTGCTTGAATGTAACAAATGCCTGGTGAGATGTTGGAGCCGCTCCGTAATAGAAATCATAGCTAGTGGCTACTTGTGTCAAGATTTACGCGGTTGACATTTAAGAAATTCATACTCTGTGGGTGTCGCACTTCAACGGTGCTTCATCAGCGAGATGATACAACAGGACAGTAGTGAGGCGGTGCTGACATGGGTCAGTGGTCCTTGACACAGGGAGCTGTGACTCAGGTCTGTTGATATGAAAGTCAGGGACCAGCATATGCCAGAAAGAAAGTGTTTTTTTCCCCCTCCTCTCTCTCTCTCTCTCCAAGTGTGTGTTGCTTTGCCTTGGCTGCACTTGTACCAGTTGCTAAACCATCCATCAAATTACCGCCACAACTGAGCATCCATCACCCCATCCATCATCCAAGGGCAACAGACGGAGACACGGAACTCGGCGTGAGATGTCACGGACGAGTGGAGAGAGAACAAGGGAAGGAAGAGGAGGGTGAAGCTCCAATTAGCCAAGTAATCATATATTGCAGTTATAAAAGATACATCTGTGTATTTTACTTATTTATTTCTGCGACTAAATCTGAATACATTATGACGTAGAAGGTCATAAAAACAACTCTTCCTCATTCAGGTAGTTTTACTTGAGTTGTAGGACTAGTTTGGCAGATGTTTTTTTCACTATTTAAACATTTATTACCCAGTCTTAGAATAATGTTAAATTATTACCAGATATGGAAGTTGGCTTTATATCTTTATCTATAAAGGGAACTGGGTCAGCTTGGTTATCTTCTCAGGGGTCCTACAGAGACCCATCTGGGCTTGAAATGACCACCATGAACAACTGACCAATTGCTCTGTGTCTGGACTAAGCCTGATTTTTAGTTTAGTCCCTTATTTTCATTCCAAGGAAGGTTTTAGATTAAATTAAATCTTTGTAGCTCAAATGAATAAATGAAGTTACAGCTTTTTAAAAGTTGCAGGTTATCCAAGGTTTTTTGGCCTTCTTTTAGCCCTTAGCAGCTTCCGTGTCTTTTTTTTTAAATCTGTTGTGATCAACTGATAATGACGCTAGCACTCTTTTAAGTCCATACAAGTATGCTAAAGGGACAATCAAATAAATGAAACTAAATTACATGGCCTTTGCATTATTCATTAAAAATGTTTTTTTGCGACATTGTATCTTGTAAAAATCTCCAGGCAACGCCAGGTACTTCAGCTACTACTGTATAATCCCAAATGTTATGTTGTGAACTAGTTGATACAGCCACAGCCATCACAGTCAGTCTTCCATACAATCCGGGTCAAACCTGAAGCCCATTGAGGCTTTTAAAGCTGAGGTTCCTCTCGCCTCTTACCTGAATGGGTTTTAATCATATTACTGTAATGTGTCATGTTATTGTCATTCATGTAATTGTGATTGACATTTGTATTTCTTTATAAACCACTTAATATTGTTGATGTTTTCATAAATAGAGGAGGAGAACAGTTAATAAATAACCTTGTTGCCACTGATGAAAAAGTTGATGAAAATTCAGGATTGAAATCAGTGACACTTTCACACCAGAAGAAAACCTGCTCTGTGTACTTGAAGTAGGGGTTTTCAGAGTAAGCAGTATCTATTTTATTATTGTGTACCTTTATTTTAAAATATGTGAACTGTAGTGTTTGGTAATGTTGCACTATTTTAAATAATAGAACCTTTAACTGTTTTCCCCTTTGCCTTATTGAGAAGTTCTTAATTGAATTACTGTTTAAACAGCCACTTAAGACATTTTTATTCCTGCAGGCTTTTCCTTATTTTTCTGGAACTCCTGTGTTGTTCTCAGTGTTATCTTGATCTTTTAAGTATATATTTTATTGAGTATTGTTTTGATTGTTAAGGAGCTTTGTGACCCTGGTCTGGAAAAGCGCTATATAAATACAAATTACTTACTTACTTACTCTATTTTGGTATTATTGAAGAATTCTGTGCCTCTGAGGTACTACTCTTCTGCTTGTACAAATCTTATTCCGAACAATGACTGCTCTAAACATTACATTATATATTGCCTTTGGTTGTTGTTTTTTTAAATCAACTAACTTTGCTCAGAGACTTCAAAACCATATCATAAATACTATTATCACTTTCACACTTAAATATACATCGCGATATATGTTGTCGCCGTAAAGGGATTCAGTTTATACTGCGGTATGAATTTAAGGTCATAGCCCTATAATATATACATTCTAATAACATTATTTTTTTCTCCCCTCTCTCAGTTTTCACCTTCTCTAGTGTCAGATCTTATCCTTCTCTTGTCAAAGAATCCAGCCTTTGTGTGGCTTCACTTGGTCGAGACGTTTGTTTGAACTGTGTACGTTGATCCAGATAAGAGGAGTGTATAATCTGTCAGGTGGCGAGCTGAAGGCACACTCCCTACATTGCAGAGGCTAAAAACAAAAAGCAATTTGCTGAAATGAGAGCCGTCTTGAGGTGCTGTTTGGCAGCCCATAATTGGAATGAAACTTTCATACTCCACATTTATCTTGCTGGCCATCTGCCCGTGTCTTTTCTGAGCAGAGATTCACCCCGAAAGGGAAAAACCCAGAGCTAAGCAACCTTGACTGACAACCCCGGAGCGATTAAAAATTTCCACTTCACCTATCTGCATTTGAGATGTCTTGGAGAGGAAATCCATGCAGACGGGGAACAGCAGCTACAGCATGCTGGTTCAAAACCCCGCTCTGCAAGAGAGCTGCCGCTGTGCCATTGTGCAGTGCTTTACCTACCAGAGCGATCCGTGCCATTTTGCGGCCGACATATGGGGTGTGAATAACACAAGTCTTTGAAGTTATACGGAGACACCTGAGTGTCACCTGGGAGAGCGTGGCTGCAGGCATTTCACGATTCCTCAGGAGGAGATTCAATTCAGCAGCCGATTGAACATGCGTTTTTCATAAAGTTGCCACTTGCCGGGGAGATATTCACTCTGCTGGATGTCTTGCCAGGGGATGGATTCTGCTGGAGGAGTGGGATTGTGCCGTACAAGTGATATAGCTGTGAAAAGAATTGTATTCCTTACAGCTGATATTGGACAGGAGCGCTCTCACGTACATGAAACTTAATCAGACTCTATGAATCCTTAAACACAGTAATGTTTTTGGTATTCAAGGACATAAAGAGAATGGTAGGAAATAACTTTTAGCAGTTATTTGTGATGATTTTTACCCCATTGGCCCAGTTTATTCATATATTCCAAGGAGATTATTTGATAAACGTCAGTGTTTCTCTGTCAATATTGAGGAACAGACCGTTTAATTTAGGTGGTCGTTAGATTGCCATCTGGACCCGAAACCCTATTGAAGGATTTGTCACTCTCTTAACTGGATGGAGACCATTTCGTTATCTTTTTTGCAGCCTGAATGAGATTTCTGCTATCAATTATAGGTTTAGTGCAGAAAAAGTTATTATTTATATAGATAGAAGACAATGTAGGCGAATAATCTTCATGACCAATTTTTTTATTTGAAAGAGATCCAAGGGATCTGGGAATGCGGCCGGCAAAGCATTTTATTATTATTATTTTTTAAGAGGATAATGTTGTTGTTATTATCGTTATTTATTCTAACCATTGTTTCCTGTGAGAAAAACACAGTTCTTGAATCCTTCAATTTGTTTTCTCCATTTGATTGTATTCTTGTCCTTTATTGAACAAATATGTTGATCTAAGTGTGTCTTAAATAGATGTTGAACTTCTATCGTATCATCAGTATGTGTTTGTTTGTACAAAACTCTCTTTTCGTTTAAATATTTACATTAGAAAATGTGATTAAGCCCTGCCCACTGAAAACACTGATAGCCACTCTGCTATGATCTGTCAAACATCAAGGTACGTCATCGCTAGTCATCAATTTTCCTCCTCCAAGGAACTCGTTGTATAAACAAAGCAGGGCGTGATTACAGCTGACTGGAGGAGAAGTGAACCCATTATTATGTCATGATGGACTCTGCCCTTGTAACCTCTCGTTCGCTGAGATTTAAGATGGGGGAAAACATTATAAAGTAATCATTTCAAAACATGATTATGATGAGAGACTTACTGAATCTTGGAGAGGAAAACTTTAACATTTGAAACATGTGAGTGAGTCAGGAGAGTTTGGTTTTCAAATTAGTTGCCATTTAAGAATGGTTTAAGTAGGCACTTGACAGAGGTATGCGTTGTCTCTGTGCTTTTCTAGGTTTTTTTGGAAACAGCCATTCCCATCCAATATCAGCAATACTTCATTGTGATTGAAAAGAAAGAATCTCAGTGCTTTCTACTTCTTTGTCCTTAAATTTTATGCTGGAAACGGCTTCTAGAAGATGAAAGAATCAAACGTGAAAGCTTCTCCACTCAGTGTCTGATCCTCCACATGTACATGTGGTTAGTTGTAAACTTATTTTTGATGTTAAGTTGTAAGTAGCACTTCCAGTTACAAAGAGCTCTTTATATATTGCATTAGAATTGAAGCATAATTTATCGTGCGGCTGCTCAACACCTCATTGTGTTTTAACAGCTCTGAAATTAAAAACGTAAGCAAGGATAGTTGTTTTTTTATAGTTAACTGTGTGATTATAGACGTCGTCAAGACATCGTTCCATCATCCTGTGTAACTTTACTCTCCTCAGTCTTTGCATAAAGAACGATGAGTCTTATCTGTTTTTAATGTGCAAACGAGTGTTACGTATGATAACAAGTCCCCGGCGTCCCTCAGAGACTTGGTTTTCATTACAGATCGTTCAGTCAATTTATAAACACAGTTATCTCGCGTCATGAGTGTGCACTAATGCAATATTTATGAGCATTACTTGTTTGTTACTGATACCTGTGTCTAGCTATTCATAAATATTACATTTTACACGATGTGAAAGATTTACGACCTTGTCGACCTCTTACAACTTTGGTAACACCATTGGTTTGGTTGCTCCCCTCAGAGTCTTTCCAGAAAACAATTACTGACGAAAGATACAAGCTATATATATGTATGTATATAAAATCCAGATTTTTTTTTCTACACATGTAACCGAAGCTTCTAACCATTGTGTAACCAGTTACCTAATAGAGATTTAGGATCTCCCATTAGCCATCTTTACATCGCAGTTGCACTACATAACCACTAGAGCACAGGTGTCTAACTGGTCCAGAAAAGGGCCAAGTGTGTGCAGGTTTTGGATCCAACCAGTCAAGAACATAAATTTGTTAAGCTGGTTGGAATAAAAACGTCCAGTTTAACACCCCTGACCTAGAGGGTTCTGCCTCAACTGACACTTCAGATCTAATCCCATTACAACAAAGCCCTTCCAGCTGTTGGAAAATAAAATATTGACTCTGGTAGACCCACTTAAAATAGTAACTAAATTAAAGCCAGTATAACAGATATGTCACATAACGGTGTTTCACGTATTTCTCAGACTTTAAGGCACACTTACAATTCCAGAATTTTCTAGAAAATTGACATTCGGCCTTATGAATTGATTCTGGTTGTCCTTACTGACTCAAACTCATTTTATGTGGTACACAGTGCTCAATTTTTTTTTTAAAATAGTAAACTATGGAACTGCAACGCAAGTAACCTTAATATTACTCAATATGCAATTCTCGTAGAATTACCCCCTAGGCTCTTGGCTATGGACTTTTATAGCATGTAATTTGTGCATTGTTTTGTTGTTCAGGCGCCTTGTGACCCTGGTCTGTGAAAGTCGCTTTTCAAATAATAACGAATGACTTGCTTTACTTACTTGAACACGCACATGAAGCTGCATTATATTTATTAACTAATTTAAGAATGTTTTAAACCCAATAAAATAAAGTACAACAAATACTTATGTATGAAGGAAATTGTTGTATGTAGTAGTAGTAATTGTTTGTATCTTTAAACAATCTTTCATTAAAACAAGTGAGTCGTCGCTGTCAAAGTCTTAAAACTCTATTTGAACCACAGTCACTGGCCTCGAGTTCCTGCATCACATGACCATAACACACACTCCTCATTGGTCAACAGCAGCTTCATGTCACCTTCATGTCACCTGGACCCTTTTCGGTTCTTGTACTACATTTTTTGTACATTCAAGATGATTTGATGTAAGTTAGATTGGACAAAAGTTGACTAAACAACATGTTATAAGAACTTGTGATGATGTCGTCAGTGCAGTTAAGATACATTTATGAAGGTATTTGAAATCTACCATTCTAGCAAAATCGAAATACTCCGGGTATTATATGAGTTGAATATATTTCTTCAAACTTTATCCTGGTTTGTGTGCTTTGCTGTGAGTCATGTCTGCGAGTTTGCTGTCATTCAGTAGTTACATCCGAACGTCCTTAACTTAATTAAAATGCTTGTATCGAGGACTTGTGTCAACTGCTTTCATTTACTTTGATAGACAGCTGCTATCAATATTGGCAGACCGTTCAAGCTAGAATAGTTTCTTTTTTGAACTTCCTCTCAGAAGAGACTTTTTTTTATGTTGACATGTGGGAGTAGCAATATCTCCATAATGCTGCTCACTCTTTCATACTAATGAGCGCAGAATTCTGCAGGCGGCGCTAACAGGATTGTATGTCTGCAAGAGCAGTTTGAAGATGCATTGTGCTTTGAGATTAGTGACCTGAAATACTGCGAGTCTCCAGAAGAAAGCCGCTTCGGTTTGTTTAGACTCGGAAAACTCATTTTTATACGAGGACGGGTTTTTTTCAAAAGGTGCAGATATGTGTTGGTGTGAAGGAGATAATGGAATTAAAAATAGTCGCGTCTCTTATTGATAACAGAAGGTGGAACAAAACTTTCAAATACTTTTGGTTTGTTAACTTCCACGCTGCAGTTCTGAAGTCAACGGTTACATTTTCACTGTCTCTCTTTAGTAGACAATTGTACATATAATAGCTAATGCAGACCCCAAATTATTGCGTCAACAGAAAATGCCAATATAACGATATGTTGAGAATATTATATCATATATTATTATATTTATATTATATATATTATATTTATAGTTAATAAAAAGGATCAGGTTCAATAACTGCAAAAGCGACAAATAAATGTCTTGAAATAAATCACATGTCAAAAATGTATTCGGTCTTTTTGGAAAAGGTTTCTCAACAGTCAACTTTATTATTTATGTATTTTACTTTAGCAGCGGGAGACAAGAAGTGGATTTTAAAGCAGCAATTAGGAATAAATAGACAAGATATTTTGGTGTTAATTTATTTAAAAAAAACATGCTAACTCGAAAACACTTTCAAAACTTTCTTCGCAGCTCAAACAAACACTTACATTCAGTGTTTTATAAGTGCTATTAGAATTATAGTCTTGATAGCAAACACGTGTGGTGGATTAAATACCTTGACAAAGAACATAAATCTTTATTTAACGTAGTCCTAATACAGATCAGATAGTTTGAAACAATTCCATTTTCCCTCTCAATTACACTTGATGACTCTCAGACAGTTGTAACCCTCCCCCCTCCACCACAACCAGTGTGTGGGCCGTGTAGTACACGTTGTACAACGGTCGAATACACATGATACATCCAGACACACACTGCATCATGTCAACAAAGAGGTCACAGATGAGGTCGTTCATTAAGGGCTGCAGATAGACATGTCACATGACCCAGTACGATAGATTATTGACTGTCGCTGTGTGTATATATGTCAACGGATGTGTGCAGCGAGTCTACAAATGCACACACATGCGCTTAGACACTCGCACACACACACACATGAGAGCATGCACATCGATATAAATGTCGGCGAACAAACCTACACACAAACGCACCCACACAAACAGCATGATATTGTGCCAAAGTACAATTCCATGATAAATTTCGGTCCCTGATCATTATATGCGTCAACGCCCCGATGTTGGCGACTGATAAGACACTCTCAAGTCTTTAAGGGGAATATGATCCGTAAAGCGGGAAATGTAAAAAAAAAAAAAAACACTTTTACATAAAACGCATTTTGTACTCGCCCCCTACTGTGACGCTGAATTCCATTCTTCTGTTGTGTTTTTCAGATCCGTCTGTATGCCAGGCCCGATGCCATTTCCAGCGGAGCAGGTGACTATGCGCTCCACATCACCAAGAGGCTTTTGGGATTTTACCAGGACTACTTTCAGGTCCAGTACTCGCTGCCTAAACTGGGTAAGTAGCCTGCATAATCCCTCCCCGGGACATACTATGGGGTTTCGCGGAGATGTGTGGATTATTGGTGTTCTCCAGTGTGCCAGCAACCCATTTTTCAGAGATACCTTTTGAGTAATCGTGACATCTGACTGAAGGGAGAGTTTCACTTGAGTGTCCGTGTTCCTTCTTCCTTCAAATACTCCTCCTCGCTTGTATGTGCCGTTATCTCTGAACAGTTGCAACACAGATCGAAATTCATGAAAAAATCTGGGTGTTCTCATCCAAAAGCAATTCCCGTTTATCTTTGGAGATCTTCCTGTGTGTTGCTGGTGAAGAGAAACAATCTTCTAGGATCAACTAGTCGGACCAAACCTCTTTTTTTTTTTTTTTAAACGTGAGGAATGTTTTGACAACATGCTGTGAATACTGTGTAGATGCACACCTTTGATGAGCAGTTGTCAAAAGAGACAGCTTCCTCTTAGCGACTCAGTACTTGAAACATTTATTGTATGAGCTGTGGAGAGCTTGATATGCAGTTGTCAGGTTAGGAATATGATTTAAAGTGATACTTCACCCAATTCCTTCATTTTCTACTCACCCTTGTGTCCAGTAAGGGTTGGAATTCTTTTATAATAATAATAATATGTGATTGGTTTTATATAGCGCTTTTTTGGAGGTCACTCAAAGACGCTTTACATTGCATAGAATATACATAAAAGAAAAGAAAAAACACGAAAACAAATTCAAAATAGAGTCAGGTATGGTATGGGTGGAGTCGAGGGTCGTATGCTTTCTTGAAGAGGTGAGTTTTGAGTTGGCTTTTGAATGAGTTTATGGAGTCTGAGTTTCGGATGTTTGGGGGGAGGGAGTTCCAGAGGGTTGGGGCAGAAATGGCAAAAGCTCTGACTGTTTTAGTAATCTTTTCCTTTTTAGAGTAATAGACAAATATATATGTTCATTGTATTGTAGTGACTTGCGCCCAGTGGACAAACATACTTCTAAAGGACACTTGAAAACATCCATATATCTGCTCGTCTGCTCGTCTATCTATTTTTGAAACCTCAACGTGAAGAATTGTTTAAAAAAAAAAAAGTCTATATTTCATGCTGGTTTGTGGCAGTCGATATAAACCAGAGATATTCTGGCTAGACAGTGTGTGCTCTGGCCTACTGATTAGAAGATTAGTGAAGTTAGAATTTTGGCTTTTACTTAAAGGATAGAAATCAGATTTGGGTTAAAGTCACACACTTTACTTGTGTACAAGTGAGATCGCATTACAAAGTTTACATGGCGGCTGTTATGTCTTTGCTGCGGTTTTAGATGCCCTTAGCTATCTTACTCCAAAGGTTTCAACTGAACACAAACTAGAAAATAAGTTATTATCCTCGGGGTCGGGGTGGTGTTCACGGCCTTCAGAGATCTGGCACAGACACATCTATACTCCCACATTGCTCTCTCACATAAGCAGCGTTGAAAAACAAACGATCAGTCAGATACAAATATTATACGTGGTTATGTTAATTTGATGAACAAACTTTGGCTCAGGACTTTTCCCATCACTACTGTAGATCTTTCCAATGGTGTGTTCACATCAAAACGTGATTCTGTGTTTGTTAAAAGAACACTTTCACGCCATCTATTATACTGTATAAATATTGTATGTTTTTTTTCCCATCATACCAAGACGGTATGTGGTTCCTTCTCTGTATCTAATGATGGCCCCTCACAAACAACCACAGTGTAAAGTGTGGCCCCCTCAGGGAATTGAATTGCCAACACCTGTTCTGAGGTCTCCTGGTCACGTCATGAAGAAGAAGATCATGAGTACGCGGCCAAAGAGCACTTCATTAGGCCGGGATCTGACATGTCACTTGTCTGCCAGGCTCAGAATAGAGCTCTGCTTGTTACTCCGGTACATCCCTGTGGGAGTCGACCCCGGGTCAGATAAGGCGGCGATGGAAACATCGTTTTTCTTTAGGACAGAAGAAATGTCTGATTGTCTTACTTTGAGGTGGCTGTGAAAGGAAAGCTCTTGCGCCTCCTGATAAAACAGTTACGTCATGATTTCCCAACTTGCTAATGATGATGGTGATGAAAACAAATGATGCTGCTCATGATGAAATGTTTTTTAACTCCTAAGGTGGAAATAGTGAAGAGTTCAGCTCGACAAAACACACAAAAGTTTCTCACTACAATAAAGTCTAATCTAATCTAGAAAGGAAAGGCAGACCTCCGCCAAGACGCTAGTTCACACCTAATAAAACTTCCCATTCTTTATTTTGTCGTGTCAAATTTCAAGTCAAACTCGTGTTTATTTTCATTTGCTCTTTATCTTACATCCTTTCATTCAAAACATCCATCAGTCAATTGATGGAATGTTCAGTGGAATTCTGCTCCAATAAAATATCTGATAGCTGCAGCAAAACTTGAGGTTCGCTCAGAAATGAGAAAATAACATTTTGGTGTCATTGTGGAGTTTTCACTTGGACTTAAGAAGGTTATAAGGGTTTCGTCGTCCACTAACATGGCAGCCCTGCTAGTCACACAGCCGGATCCACTCAAGCGGGAAATTGGAAAGATTCCTTTTTATAAAGCACAGTATTAATTTCAAATCACTAACATAAATGGACTTTCCACTTTAATAAATGTTTCTTTTCCCCCAAACTGTGATTCAATCAACATAAATGAAAACAATAATCAGTCATTGTTACCATAACAGTATACCACTGTCTGATACTGTTGGTCAAACCACTTATTTTGGGAAAACAAATACATATTAAATTTCATAAAAAATCTATTATCAATGGTGAGGATTTGGAAGAAAAAAGTGAACTTGTTGGTTGGTGTGCAACAGAGGGAAACTTTTTTTTACAATAGAATTTTTGAATCGTGTAAGTTGTTTTAATAGTAAGAAAGTAAGTAAGTAAGTAAGTAAGTAATTTTTATTTGTATAGCGCTTTTCCAGACCAGGGTCACAAAGCGCTTAAACAATCAAAACAATATTCAATAAAGTATATACTTTAAAGATCAAGATAAAACTGATAACACAACAGGAGTTCCAGAAAATCACGGAAAATCCTGAACAAATAAAAACGTCTTAAGATGTTTCTTGAAGGAGTCAGTAGATCATCAAACACAAAGAGAGAGGAAGATCGTTCCAAAGCTTATGAGCAACAGCCTGGAAGGATTTCTCTCCTCTGGTCCTGAACCGTGTTCAGGAACCATCAGTAGATTCTGTAGTGGATTGTGTTTGCTTTTATAAAGTTTTTGGCGCTGGTTTTTCTAGTTTTATGAACAGATACAATTTTCAGGATTTAAAATGCAGTTTCTGTCCATAGTCGTCACGTATACGGTTACATAACCACTTTAGATAACTAGCTGAACTCAGCGTAACTTCAAATATAAGTACTTGGAGCACATCTGGATCTGCTTGAGCTCGGCTGTTCATATTTCCTTCCTTGCTCGTCACAGGCCAGCGGAGACCAGCTGGAGTGTTGCTCTGTTGACCACACTGCATTTAAAACAGACTCACGTGATTCTTGTGAATCGGTCCGGATCACAGGACCCGACATCCACTTCAGCTCGGCCCCATTAATGCCGCTAATATCCGCGTAAAAAAAAAAGGGTCACGGAGCAAATGTCAGACGTGACCTGAGCCACAACAAACACCGTGAAGGTGAGGTGTCGGAGGAAGGAGGGGTGCGACATGTACAATATGTAGCCCCCCGTGATCACCCCGAGCTCGTTCTGGCGTGGAGGGCGAACAGGAAGCGATCCGTCGGGACAACGGCTAATTGATTGGCAGGACTGAGAGGTAAAACAAACAATTACAAGGGCGGCTGAAGATGAAATATGGCCAAATGATTTCTGACAGCTCTGGAAGGAGTCATTAACTCGGGCGAGGTAAAGAGGGAATAGAACCGCGGCGAATGTGATCATAAACATTTTTCAAGTGGCAACAAAAAAAGTGTCACGGAAGCAGAAACGCTGAGAGAAGCATACGTCTCCCTGACTTTTCTTCCTCTTATGTGACTCTTTAACGCAGGTGGATGTCGAACCTCTTATGTCACATACATGAATATTTGATTTCCTTTGCTTTTATGAGCTCCTGGAACTATTACTTTATGGTTTTTACACTGGTCCACCATTACCGAGGGCACATTACGAGTCTGGAGCGCTTGTTGCCCTTTAAAAGTTTCTGCCTTTTAACAACCACAGCATGACTGCAGAAGAAAGAGAAACTTCCAAAAAAGTAGATACAAACAGTTTTGCTTTTGAGAATGTTACTGTCATAAATAAAACACAAATATTTGTATATGCTATTCACCGTACTGTCCCACCCTCCCTGTATAGTTTTCGCTCTTGGCCAGGACATGATCTTAAATAGTTTGTGATTTATTTTAACAACTAAACTAGTTCTGATGGAATTGCAAGTTTTGTACCAAATTTAACTCTTCAGCTCCAGCAGAAACTAATTACCTGAACCGTGAATCTTTTTTTTTTTCAATTAAAATTTCAATTTGGCAATTCATACATTAGTGTTTTCCAAAGTTTTGACCCAACAGGAAGAAGCCCTATGTGGTCCAAACAGGAACTGGCCGAGCATTGCTTGAAAAAAAAGTAAATAAATCCCATTTCACAAAAGCTTTAATTTATTTTTTCTTCAGTGTTTGGTTACCGACATTTTGTTGGGCTGCTCTGTTCCTACTGCAGCTGGAGCCACATCTTACACCTAAATCAATCTAAAATGTTAATATGAAGTTACATTTGTTTAGCTAAAAAGTAAAACAATGTTTGAATTGCGTCTCCAGCACATATTGCAAGGTCAGCAGATCCTGTATATTTTGAAAATAAAACGTCTGTGATCCATACCGAGGTTTCCATGCCTTGAAGATAATCAACTACTTTGAATTAACTTCCACTTAAAACATAAACTACGCCTTAATAAGATTTCTACTCTTTCAGCCTCCACTCCAAGTGAGCATGTTGACGATGGCTGGACGCAGTGTTCCATCTATGGCTTTGCATCTGTTTCCATGCTAATGTCGACATCGTTTGTTACCACTGTAATTCATCATAACTGCAGCAAGTGTGTGTGTGTGTGTGCTGGTATGTCATCTGTGTGTGTGTGTGTTCAGTCCCAAAGCCTCAGGGCTCCATCTGTTGTCATGCAGGGCATCAAGTTCCCCCGAGAGAAAGAAGCAGGAATGATGTGCTGAGGTACATATTTAAAGAAACAGTCGTTTCCTAATCAGATGCAGACTTTCAACCGTTTAACGATCAATATTGTGTTGAATAAAAGATGAGTCAAGTGTGCGAGAATCTACATTTACAGGTGATGTACATTATGAAGCACACGTTGCCGCGAGAAAAATCTATGATTCATCCTTTAGAAGAACAATGTTTGTAAACTTGAGACACGTTTGCTATATTTATGTTCATTATGGTTGTTTTTTTGTTTTTCAAAAACGTTCCAAAAAAAAATGTTTTACTCTGCACAAGTGTCTGCATCTAAATAAGCCCCTTTTACCGTTTAGATTCAATTATTTACGGAGGATTTGTTTTCCTGGTATAGCGATCAAACTGAGTAATAGAAAATATGAGAAAAGGCAAAACACTATAATGATTATTTTTTATTGTTACTTTTACCCAGTAGTTTGTGTCCTTTATAAAAAATAATACTATAAAACTGGCCATTTAAAAATGTTTGAAATCGCTATCCATCAATTCTATCACTAGTTCAACCCTACATATATTTTCCTAAATATCTTTGTTTTAATATCTTTTTTTCCTTAGAGCTACTACATCTTGTTTTTAAATAAAATGTAAATAATAATAATTTTCTCCTCTTTTTTGCCTTTTATTTGTCCTTTTATGGGTTTTTGTTTTATTCTTTTCATAACGCTTTTTGTAATATTTTGAAATAAAATGTATATAAAATAATAATAAATTAAATGTATTAAATAACATAAAATGATGGCGTAATAACATTTAGTTTACGGTAAAATATATGAAATATGCAAATTCAATTTAGTATTTGAAAAAACTGGAAGAGGTAAAAACTTTCCATACTCTTGCTAACATGTTGAAAACTTTCTCTCAAAGCAAGTTTTAGTTTAAAACAGAAATGATGAGATTGAATTATGACGATTAAGTGTGACTTTAGGATACACATCTTAAAACATTTTAAAAAGAATATCTAATGATTGATATATTAAAACAAAATAACCTCAATCAAGGGCATGAAAATCCATTTACAAGTAACTAAATACTCACACATCAGGCACTCCGCCTCCATTTTGTCAGCTGAATGATAAAAAATATAAAATAATTGATTTAAAGACAAACCTTTTATTCGATGAATAAAATGCTCTCTGAGCCTTTCCAGCTCCGTACACTCGCTGCAACCCACACACACACACACTGTTTGACCTCCACTCTGAGAAAAGTTTCATAACTCAGATGTGCGTGGTCAATACATTTATTTAAATGAAAACATCAGCAGGAGCGATAACTGACACAGACCTCTGGCTTCTCTTTTGATAAATCCCTTGGAATGATGCTCAGTGTTTCAAATGGATCCACATGTTGTCATTGACAGATGTGCACGTACTGATGCACATTTGTAAATCTTAAACACGCTTTAATATGTGTTGCCGTGGCATCTGATGCCAGAGAAAAGAGAAAGAGATTTGAGATTGTTTTTATATATATATAATGCTTACTTGGTAATATAATGTAAAAGTATTCAGTGGATTCTGCTTCATAGGTACCATCTATAAAAGTTGTATTCTCCTCATGACTTCTTCTAAACCCACAGGGAATCATTGGAATGGTTTCAGACTCTAGTTCCGAACTTTCTCTGCAGCGTTTAGCTGAAATTAATTTTTAATCAAGTGTGTATTGCACAAGCAAATTAGTTTCATTCCTCCGACTAAAAGGTGATTGAAAAATAAACGTTATAAAAACGATTTGCTGCTTCATATAGTCCTGCAAAATTAAAAGCTTTTTGTTCTAAGTGAATAAAAATATTTACACCCACATTTTTCATCACAATATGATTTGCCTACATTTGTTTGAACAATATAATTTGATACCTGGAAGCATTTGAATTATCATTGATAGCTATGAGCTAAATGCTAAAAAGCTCTCACCACAGAGAGTGACAATTACATCTAAGAATTCGATGGACGTTGATCTACATTTTCTGAAAATGAAATATCAGTTTTTTCAACCACAATGCTAACATATAAACACAAAAGATCACGCAGTCCTTGGCAGAAGTAATAACAAAATGCATGTGATGTGTTATAATTCTTCTATATTATTTAATACAACACAACAGCGGATATTGTCTAAAACCACTTTAGGTTTCTTCCTTATAATAGTAACCAAATGAGAGTAATCTTATTTACAGCACTGCACTTTTGTTTAACACTTATCTCAGCACTTTTATTTTTGCTTCTCAGTGTCCCAAAGTACCAGCAGCTCTGTATTTATCTGTTATCTGCCTATTTTAATGTGGTTTTATATTGCAAAGGGGGATTTTGGGTGCAATAAAGAAAATGCTCATAAATGTCCCGTCCCATCCACAGACATACAGGGACTCGTAAAAACCGTTGAAAGGCTAAAAATACATCATGATGACGCATCAAAGGAAGAAGGTGGGATAGTACCTTGACAGTGTGAAAATGATAGAAAACAAGAAACAATAGAACACAACTGAATGTCGGAGATACGGAGAAGAGAGAAAAACACGAATTAGGAATTCAAGGAAGTTGAAGATAGTTTTGGCTTTAAAATAAAAAATAAAATTGTATTCCAGAACTGCATTATCTTTGGAGAGCCAAAAATAATAAAGTGAATACAGAAATGACATATACCTATACATCCTCTGAACACTGCGATCCGTGAACAGAGAAGCTGATGAGATTTCATGATACAGTGTCTTCTGTTCGAAAGCTGAACCAAGTCAATCCAAAATCGTTCAGTCCTAATTTAAACTTGTCTACCACCAGTCTGACTTCTGCAAATGCACAAATGCTCGTCCCATGATGCAACATTAATAGACTCAGGGACTCATTCATTCCTCGTGCTATTAGATTGTTTAATCCTGAGTTTGGGGGCAGGAGTGAAGTTAAAAGATGATTCTATTTTGTATCCTTTCTTTGTGTTATTTTTCTTTGATCTATGTTCATTTTACCTACATTTTTGTAATTTGTAATTTGTTCTTTTTATTGCACTTTGTTCTTGTTCATGTTTTATGAATCCATCGTCTGTGTTGCTGTGTGCTGGAAAAACAATTTCCCCGAAGGAGACCTCCAGAGGGATCAATAAAGTTTATTGTCAAGTAGAGACTCAATTACACTCCAAACCTGCAGAGGGCATACATCTGCAAAAGACTCTGGTGGAACCAACATTCTGGCATGTGTTGCCAGTAGGACAAAATTTATCTATCTATCTATTAGTAAATTTAAAGAACAATTATATTCTGATCCACACTCCATACCAGTAGGTGGCAGTAAATGCACCTGTAGGTCGTTCTGGCCATTAAACCAGAAGAATGAAAAGGTAAAACCCTAAAACAAAACTGAAGTTGATATTTCCCTCTCATCAGTCTTGATGTACAAAGGGAGGACAATTCTAGCGATTCTAAGCCAGAGCTCCTGCCAGTGTGTAAGTATAAAAACTTAAGTGTGATTGTGTTGATGTCCATGTTTATATGGTGACCTGTAACTGTGTCTGGGTCTAAGATAAATGATGGATGTCATTAATTACACAGAGACGTACGATAACTGATGGACGTGTTTGATAAAAGAGGACAAACGTAGAAGTAAATTAACCAGAGTGAGTTCCAAGAATTAAAAGCATTACAATCAAAGATTTAAACTTCCTGTTACACACAGTCTAGTTAAGATTATTTGGGCCGGTGACCTTGAATGTTAACTGATTTTGGCCAGGATGAGCTAGATTCTAACAGATAATAGAAAATTAAGTTTGAATATGCGTGTTCGAGCCTTTGCTTCTGCAAGGAGTTGAGTGGTTTTATACTTTCTGTCGTACATTCTGTAATAATTTAAGCATACAGAGTTCAAGACACTTTTGCATTTATTTTAGTGCCAGACTATGATTTAGGAACTAAAATAGTTTTACAGTGCAGCTGTTAAGAAGTTGAAGCTCTTTGAGCGACAGAATAAAACATGACCTGGAGATCCCTAACCCTAACCCTAACCGTGCAGGGACAACACACGTAACTAACTTTGTGTGACAAATGAATAAGTAAGATTTCTCTGCGTAATGTTTTAATCATATTTCTCTTGGCGAAGAGAAACAAGACTCTTTGGAGGATGAAATGGAACAGGTTTTTTTTTTTTCCAAAGTCTTTCCCCCTTTTTATTTCCACTTCAAACCTGAGTCGATCTTCTTCACTTTTCAAACTCCCAGACCGGGATTTCTGTTCCTCTCGCTCTCACACTTGAGATGAAGGTAAAGGGCCTCTCCGGGCTTCCGTAGACACTCTTGCGGCCCAGCGATCTTGCGGCGGCGGACGAGAGCCGGCTCAGGTGATCCCACCGTCGGGAGGATTACGTTGAATATCCGAGTGTCTCTGAACGTGTGTGTGAACACGCCAAGTGAACTAATGTGTTTCGGCTCCATCTGGGATCCACGGGACACGCAGTTGTAACTGCCCGGGGTCCGACACACACACACACACACACACACACACACACACACACACACACACACACACACACACACACACACACACACACACACATAAAAGAGAGACACACCTACATCCCTCAACTTGTGTAGCTTTTCATCGTTTCTCCTCTTTTTTTCTTCTCCCTCTTCCCCTCTTTTCTCATGCCGTCGCCTCGGGGTGACACAGTAACAGATGGACTAAACTAAAACACACACTCTTGCACATTAACACACACACACTGGGGGCTGCAGGCCAGTCAGCTGTCTGCCTGCTGCTGCCTCAGTACAGCTTCTCTCTCCAGTCAGCTGCTTAATCCGCCGTCGTTCCTAAGAACTTTCCAATCTTCACTTAAGTGTAGCCAGCGTTGCTCACTCTGCAGTCACTTCTACACAAACGTACACACGCCTACACGATATGCTAAACTTTGATTGAAATCCATCTGGCGTCATACCACGATGTCACATCGTCTACGAATAGAAACGCCTGAAAAAAAAAACGGATTCATTTGCATTTTTATACAACCTTTTGGGGTGAAATTTGTTGAGGTAAAATATTCCAGTGGATAAAACATGTATCACCAGATGAGACACATAAAAGTTTTTATTTTTATATAAAATAAAATCACTACTACAGCTCCCAAATGACTTTTTTTTTTTAAAGGCCAGGATTTAGGTTGAAGTCATAAAGTTGTTTAGGGAAGACATTTGTTTCTCTGTTTCTAATTCTGCTTCTTAGTTTATCATGTATACGACAGATCTGGTTCGTCCACCACACACGACTTTCACAAGTTCTCAAAGTTAACTCCAAAAATCGGACTCTAAAATGTTTGCTGTTTAAACTTTATGAGATCAGACCTTTAGAGGCTTTTCACATGGTGTGTTCTGCTCAGAAATCAAAAAAATGAAAAAGAGGGGTTGTCGTTCTGGACTTGAGTTAAGTGATGATTAGTTGATATGAATGACTCTCATGAGTCGTCTCTGGGAGGTTTTTGTTCATTTCCCGCATGTAAAGATACAGATATTGAGATGTTTAATGAAGTTAATTTTATTTTAATGGTGGAAATTTTTGAAAGAAATATTTGAATTGAGTGAGTTATTGTGTCCCTTTTTCCAAGATAAATTGCATTACTAGGTAAAAAGAGTTTTTTACAAAAACGCAAAATAAGATAAGGATATTTTTAATTTTTTTCTCATTTATAATTTTCAAAATGGGAATTGTATTGTTCATTTATTTAATATAAGTGGAACTCCATTGGTTTCCTACATAATAATATTAAATCGTCTCTGCAAACTGTTCATGAACTCTTACTTTGTAGATATAATACATCTATATAATTTCTATATAATTGAATTGATCCCAGATGTCTTCGTGAACATCTACTTTCGCTCGTCGGCTTTATTTAAATAGGTTTGCTACAATTGTACAATTTGCAAAGATAAATGCAAAAAGACCCTCACATTTAAAAATTAATATTAAAAAAATGTATCCAAAATGTAAAAAAAACCAAGAGAACCACATGTTAAATATTATATCAAATAAAAACGCTGAGCAAAGAGAAACTGCAACTATGATATGAAGTCTCAGGTCTGAGGTGGTGCCACAAAATTAAATAATAAATAGTACAACATTTTGAGGTTGTATGTTTTGCAGATCTACATGTCGGTCCAAAGGTACAGAAGATAAAAGACTGAAGCTGCTGCAGGTTGTTTTGTAGCGTCGTTCAGCTCTGGGATTATAGTGATTGTGAGAGGAAAGATCATCCCCGGGTTTAAGCTGCTTCATCATTTGTTGACATCGACAATTTTGAAAATGTTGAGCACTTCAGAAACAATACTTTTTTCGAGATACATTATATTTAAACTTCTGCACCTGAGATAAGTTTGATCAACTATTGTTGCAAATTACGCGTTAATGTTCTCAATCTCAATCTGTACAGCTGCATTCATCAGAAGATTTTGATGTAACTGACATGTTTTGTTTTTTTACGTCTACCTGGTATTTTTCGGCTCAGGATTATTATTATTATGGATCTCACATCCAACATCCTTTTAAAATATTAATGTTATGTTAATATTTTAGATTAGATATGCATTAAGGTCTTTTTGAAATTGTATTTATTTTATCTATTTTACTTTCCATCTTAAAATCATATATATTCAGATCGTCAGAGCCTGATGTTGCCATCGATTTTTACGAATAAAGGCGTCAATACAACAATACAACAAAAGAGAATCACATCACAATCTTGCCTCGAATTTAAAGTGTGTCATCCGCTTTAACATTACCTCAATACAATAGCATTTCATGGAAAAAAACGACCATTAAGTACATGAAAAAAGCACCACAATCAGCAAGAGCTCTGGACTGGTTAAAACAAGCTCTTTGTGTATTTGCATCTATGTATGTTTGACTGTATGCTGACGATGGTGTCTTTTATGTGTGTGTCTCCATTTAGAGACTAGTACCAGTGTGTGAGCATGTTTGTTGGATCAATATAATGACATATATTTTCTTTTTAAATTGAGCTTCTGATTGTTTAACGGCTGCTCACGTAACACCTACTTAATGGAACAATAGTCGTTAATAACAAATTAAAAACGTGACGTTACAAATACAGTGTTGCTCAGATCAGGAGATGTGACTCCGTGACGGAATACAGACACGAACTATGGCGTCTTTATGCTGCCGGCCCAGAGCAGACTGGAAATAAATGAAGATGTTATCACCGTTATCAGCCAGCAAAGTCTTTTAGCAACAATTTCCCTCTGCGACCTCACCACTGAAAGGTAATTTGGATGTTGGTCCGCGGTTCAGAGGGCAGAGCGGATGAAAGCAGGATTTTTTTTCAGGACAAGGTGTTCGTTTGAAAAACGCTTTTGGGGGGAGGAGGAAAGCCAGAGGTAGGAACTTTATTATCAGCGATGAGCAAAGTGGATCCGGAATCATCCATTGAGAGGCGATGGAGGGATTGTTTGGAAAGAGCCAGAAGGCCAGTTCAAAAGAGATATCTTACATTTTAAGCGAGGATATTATAAAACCTGACCGACATTTCACCCCATATTTCCATTAGAAATGTAAAGAATTCATTAGCAGTGTAGTTGAATGAAGATCGTGACCAACATCCACCAATTATACGACATTAAATCACGTCTCAGCGTGAACTTCATGAACGATGAGATGGAGGAGCAGAACTCAATCTGACTGAGGATCAGCTCTTGCATGGTAACCAGTGACACACTGAACTCTGCAGCGTCGACACTGGGATATTCATGTTAATTGCCATTTTGGAGCATGAATTTAATTTTAATGTGTTTATATTGAAATCGTTTTCCTCTGTATCCACCGTAGGTTGTTTTAGTTGTTTGATGTGTTTTGTTTGATCTTCTGTGTTTGCTCACCCTATAAAATATCAAAGATGCATAAACTTGTTTGTGTCTTTAAATGGGAAGAATAGCAATATAGTCCTTTTGCTGCAGTGATTTAAATGGTGGGAAAAATACCCAAAATGCACAGAGATAGTTATCATCTTATCATACCTCTGGTATCTTTACTTTTGATAAACAATTTAATATCAGTTATTTTTTGATTCCCAATGCTTTTGACGAACCAACCTTCTAGATTCAAGAAGGGTTTTGAGGGAACGTCATTCACTTTTATTGCTGCTACTCACGTGCACAATTCTGTTCAGAACTATCAGAGAAAAAACTAAAAAACTTAAAAAAAATAGTAATAATTATATAATATTGGACAATCGATTTCATTGTCCTTCTTCCCGATGATGCTGGTTCGAATCCTCTCAAGGCATTACTTTTTTCTTCTCCAATACAAATCTTGAATCATTTATAGTTTTATTGATTTGTCATTCATGACTCATAAACAGGTTGGCTTGTGGGCTGAAAAGTTGTGGGTCAAACCCAGCTCCGAAGCCGAAGACACTTTTACCCTGATTCCTCGTGGAGGTTGAGCTGGCACACTGCGTTGCAGCCTACTCCCATCACTTTGTAATTTTGTCTGTCAATGGGGGATTCTGTAAGTTAGTGTGAAGAGCTTTGAGTGCTAAAAAGTGTTGAAAAGCACAATAAAAGCAGGAGTCCTCTTCTTGTAGGAACATGTTGTCTCTTTAAAAGTTCATTATAATTTATTTTATCTAATGTGCTGATATAACATTACTAGGATAGATGTTCTTTTCCAAGATAATCTGAGCTCAGTCGACCTCCATAGATTCATGTAAGAGCCACATCTTTACTGAATAGACCCATATTAGAGGGTTTAAATATCTTGTCGCCTCCAAATGATGCTTGGAATATACTTGTATTTGATGGTCTCCAGTATTCCACGTGGCCCGCTTGACTTTTATTTCCTGATCATATCCTGTTTGGAGCTTGTTGACAAAGACATTTGAAGCCGATTGTAGCTTTCACGACACAAAATAGAATCTTTGAACCTCATGTACTGCACTTGTCTCTCTGATAACTGCCTTGAAAGACAATTTCACGGTGCAAAAGAGTGGAACCTGTCGGTAAACCAGTTTAGCAATAACATGTGTCTAGTCGGTGCACGGAGAAGACGGAGGAGGACGTTTGATTGGAGTATTTCACTCGGTGGCAGCTGATGCTGCCGAGAGATTTATGACGCCGCTGGTGTCAAAGGAATAAAGAAAAATAAATCAGGCAAGTCTAGAAGAGAGAAAACATCTAACCTGACACCAGTTCACCTGAGGTAACTGATCAATTGAGGTATTGATCGAGGGTTGCGAGTGGATCAGTCGGTGTCAGCATTAATACAGCGTCACAGGGTTCAAACAGAGTCTGCAGCGGAGATTCAGCTGAGCCTGTGACGGCGGGAGCCAGTGTGGTGTACATTTCCTAAAGGCTTAAATCCACGGCGATGTGTCATGAATCGGACTCTTCTCTTTAAAAGTAATTCAAGGTGGCAACATGAGTTTTTTTCTACGACGCTTTTATGTCGTGATGTGAACTGATGACCTCGTCTTGTGAGTCCTTCACGGCTCAGCTAGAGTCGGACCGCCTGGCAGGACAGTGGGAAAGTGCTGTGCATGTGTTTATCTGGCTCCAGAATGTGTTACAAAAACATTAACAAGTGCATTTTGACACTTCTTTCATATTTTCTGGCAACCAAGATGACATAAAAACATATTATGGAATAAAAATAGGTTATATATTTATTTGATAACTTTCACTCTGGGATTGTTATCTAATAACAGTTATTTAATAACTTAATTCGGAACCAAAAATTGGAAGGACATGACATTGAATCAAGAGATGATTCACTATGTCTAGTTAGAAATATATATAAATAATTATTTTTTAAATTTAAAATAAATGATTGTTTGGGAGGTAGTAGCAATAGCATAAAGCAATATACATGATTGTGAAACTTTCTGTAAGCATTCATAGTGAACATGTTTGAATAAAAGGATGTTTCTCATTAATCTTTATTATAAAAGTAAATTTATTGGTATTTCTTTTTAAATATTAGGATCAGTTTTGGTTTAACCTTTTTGACTATATTTTTTTTGTAGCTCTAACCACCTGCAGGTGTAAAAATGAAAGCTTTGTAGAAAAAAAAAGTAAAAATGTAGATAAATACAAATATCATTTCACAGCCAAAAGCAGGAATGCTAGGAAATAGCATGTGGCTTTGGGTCATATAGCAAATGTCTTATTATACGTAATATATTAATATGAAGACAAAAAGTCAACATTTTAAATGCTTGAATCAATATACAAAGACAAATAAAAAACGCTAAATGGAATTTAAAGTCAGTGTGGAAAGTTGAAGAGGACATGAGATGGAGTGTGTTCATCTTTAGGCGTCAACAGTTCACTTCCCTGAACCATGTTGAGTTCAAGGGCACAGCAAGGAAAAGCCGCATACACCTGTTGTTTGAGTGTTTTAACTTGTGATGTTGGTGATAGAAAGTATTTTGAGTCAAGTTCTTTGCGCTTTCAATATGTGAGAAGGTACATTAAACAGACAACTGCGAACTAATGAGTTCACTCCACAAAAAGAAGGAGTAAAATGAAATATTGCAGATGATTAATGAGAATACATTTGTGTCTGCCAGCGAGAGTAGTAGAGTGAGGTCAAATGAGAAGTTCTCCTGAGCACTGAATGAACACTTTACCTCCAAGCTATTCATCACAAAACTGCTGCGTCAACACAAAAACTCTAGTATTCAGCTCAATACTTAAAGTCGGTTACAGATTCAGTTCATGAAACGGCGTGATCGTAAAAAAATGATATTTCTATTGTTGAACAGTTAAAAACTGTAGCTGAAGTGATGAGTTCACTGAGAGGAAGTGAGATGACGAGAGAGTGGTGGAATGAAAACAGGTTTGTGGCTCGGGTGAGAGAGTGATGAGTTAGAGAGTGAGTAGGAACGTTTTTGTTTTCATTAAGAAGGGCAGGTTCTACTCAAAACCCTGCTGAGGTTTTTGGCAAGAGAAGGAAAGACCACCAGGCTGCTCAGAGCAAAAAACAACCAGAGGTTTAAAGGTAAATTAATGTGGGAAACAGGGACAGAAGAACTCACTCATATTATATATATGTATAATTGTGGTCCTAAAAATGACTAATTAACTTGGAAAGATTATTAAAAGAAGTATAATTCTCATTTGTTTGAGTTGATCTGGATTGAATAGTATCCATTGCTGAAAGTTAGGCCTGAGTTGAAGAGGAAGGGACGTCAAGTGAAACAGTACTTTGTTATGAAGTCGTGACCCCCTGTGAAGGTGTTTTTTTTTCCAGCCCACAACTCTTCTCCGTCCTGGAGTCTCTGGAAGCGACTAGTAGCTTGAGGAAAGGTTTAATGGAAAATGCTTTGACTGTGCATCATTTTGTCGAGCCCGGGAAGCAAATAAAATCATGTGCCGATGAAAAGATGATCGACCTTGGGCAAGAGCAGCTCAGACTGTGAACCATTTGAAGCTCCTCGTGGTTTTGACGGATCCCTGTTGTTGACATTCCAGACTCGCCAAAAGATTCCTGGGATGTGACAGATGGAGCAGAGAACTTCACTCAAGCACTTGTGTTATCTGAAGTATGAAGTGAAGACTCTTGGGAAAGCAAACATCACTGATGAGAACATCATTTATTTGTGCTTTTTTTTTTAAGAAGGTTCTATTAATGCATTGATGATGTAATAGGGGCCATACGGCGCCTTAGTCGGCATCTCAGTGTGCAGCCATTGATATAATGAGTGTTTTGGGTCAGTAGACTGATTACAACAGCTGGCATGTTAGCGCTCAGTCACATCTGTGTTTGAAGTCGACTTTTTCATTCTGTTGAACATTCCTTGTTGAATACAGCCTACTGCATTACTTAAAAGGAACCCAGGGTATTGGATATTTTTTCTATTATAATTGTATAAAGGTTTACAAATATGACTAAATCACTCAAAAACCTAGATAAACGTTTGGAAAAAACAACAACCAAGTTATAAAGAATATTTATACGACATTAAGTGTCGAGAAAGAAAGGTTTTCTTCCTAAGAAATCACAGACATTAGTCAAAATAACATTCTCGCTTATGGCATTTCGACTTTCCTTATCCCGGTTTAAAGTGTCTAGTCCTACCACACTACTAAAATCACCTGGATCAACTTGAATAGTAAACATGTGTTATTGTAAATGTGTATGATATCTACAATTAGGGCTAAACAATATGGACAGAATTTCATGATTTTTCTGCAAAATATTACAATATTGATAGGATGTGACTTAAGTAAAAACCAAATGCTTTTATCAAAACTCAATGTCAGTAATAAATATCAACCTAAACTAATACATGATGAAGACGTACTTTTAGACTAGTTGGAAGTGAAACAACAATATTTTAGTCAAAAGAAATGTAATGTTGAACAACTCTACCAGAGAATAATCCAACCAAGAATTCTCTTTTAATTGAAATATTTACATTACAAAATGATCTTAAGCACCGCCCACTGAAAAGAGATATACATCTTGTTTAGCGTAACCACACCCACTCTGCTGTGATTGCTCAAGCATCAATGTTTCTCACCGCGCCTCATTAATCCCAGAAATCTCCACCTCCAAGGGACTCGTTGTATAAACAAAGCGGGGCGTGATTACAGCTGGCTGGAGGAGAAGTGAAGCCATGATTACGTCATAATGGACTCTGCTCTCGTAACATCTCGTACATAGAGATTTCAGACGGAGGAGAACTTTATAAAGTAAACATGGTCACGATGAGGGACTTACTGAATTTGAAACATGTGAGTCAGAAGTTAGACATTAGTTTCACATTAATAACTTGAATATATCATAACAATATATCGTTCAGCCCTAGTTTCAATCATAGTCACTTATTTATGCCATTTTAGAGTCCTACCATTTTACTCAGTTGCCATGTTAATTTTTTTACCTTTCTCCATTTTACTGTTATACAGCGACACCTCAGAAATGATAAATACATTTAATACTACTTATTTATAAAACATTTTAACATTGTGTCTCACACACACACAAAATAAATAATAATAATTAGGGTAAAGTGTTTTACAAGCTAGTAAAGCAAAATAAGTGAATCACTGATGTTTGTGTTGTTCAAGGGCAACTGAAAGTAAGAGTAGTTCATAGAAATTACAAAGAAGTTCAAAAAACATATCTTTTCATTCCCAAAAAGCACCATTAGGGAACAGTAGTAGCTCTCCAGCGAAAGCGAAGTGAAAATAGTTTACAGAAGATAAAAGATTGAAAAGATGTAGCCTCATTCGTCAGACATATTTGTGGACAGATTTAATCTTGGTTTCATGGCGAGTCTGACGATAACGTGGACAAAAACAACATTAAAGGAAACCCAACAAATCAACTTCACTGTAATCCAGCATTTTTTGATCATATCTTCTATCACGGATCGTCTCACTTCCCACAAACACACAAGTTTACGGATAGGATCTTCTAATTCTTTGAAGCAGAGATTATCATGACGATTTAATGACCCGAAGTCGCTGGAGAGATTGTACCGTTTACCCTTCCATCAGGATGTTGTGCGTGTCAGCACAACGTTCGCTGATGTTCAACTGCCGGACGAAGGCGCGCCGCCGCGTACACAGTGTTTCTGGCGGGTCATTAATCGCCTTCGTCACGGATAAAGGGACAAATTAGGACACGTGTCGCTGATCTAATGATGTCCTGTCATTGTCGTAGACCTTCCTGTTTGCGTGTTCTGGTTGAAGAAGCGAGGAGGAGAGAGCGACCGCCATTTACTTTGACAGAATGAATGCAGTTTTCATTTACATTTTCCAGTAGTTGATGCGTTGTTTATTTTGTTTGAATATTAGCTCGGAACAACAAACAGATATTTTCTTCCTCTTTGTGAGCTAATGAGCTCTCAGTGGGCCGAACCTCATGAGAGGTTTTTATAGTTCTTTTTTTCTTCACAGTGAAAAACAACAAGTGCATGTTAAAGGTAACCCCACGCCAGACTTTGAAGCATATTTCTTGTCAAACATATGTACAGATACTGAGATAAAAAACTTGATCAAACCTCAAATAAGTTGAACAACTGCATGATATTCTTTTTATAAAACTATGATGGAAATCTTTTGTTCCAAATGCTGCAATACGCCAAACCATGTGGACAGATTTTGTCCTTGGCCCGTCAGAGTGAACACAGTAGAGCTAAGTCCAGAAAAAGGCTGGATGGGAACTGTTCAGTCTCTGTGTAAGTTGGAAGCAGAAACGTGACTGAAATGAAAATAAAAAAACCATAAAAACGTAATCACTGCTGCTTACAAAATGCCTGATAGCTCATTTGCAAGTGACCTTTATTCCGCATTGAAATGTAGAACGGCTAATTAGAGAGTGGATATCATCCCGTTTGTAGCAGCCTTGCAAAGACCTTCTAGAATCGCTGATCCTTAACCTGAGCAAGATCGAGTTCCAATTATTCTATTGGCTCGAGAGCACTTTCCGAGATCGTTGCTGTTCTTACTTAGTATTTTAGAGATAAACACATTTGGATAGTCTTTTGTCTTCTTTGGCTAACATTCTAAGATCTTTATTTTAAGAAGACAAGGCCTGATTTTCTACTCTTTTTTCCTGACTAGCTGGGATACAAGCCCAACCATAAGTCAACCGTTCTAAAGCTCTATGGTACCTTCATATGATGCAGGTTTGTGTTGACGTCAGCAGGAATTAGATTAATCCCAAAATATATGTTTCCTAAAAAGCTTTTGAAACTGCAATTTCCATCTAAATATTTAGAATGATTTGTTTACGCGTCCATGGCAGGAATAGGCCGCTGTATAGATGTGTGAGCTCTTTGAAAATAGAGATGCTAGATGAAGAGTAGTTCTGGTAGTGCTGGTGAAAAGAAGAAAGCAAAATACTGCCCATTGTGTGTTCAAATGTGGAAAAACATCAGGTAATGTTTTTTTTTCTTTTAAACCGGTTTAAACCAATGTGATTGATCTGGTCACCGTGCCTCAGGATTTTAACTTAGTGATGTAACTAAATGTTAATCTAGCATTTTATTAATACACAAATTAATGTTAATCGCATAAACGGCTAATTATCTTAGCCAGTTATCAACCATTGTTATGAGAACTTTGTTCCCCATGAATATTATCCACCCTTTGTACTCTAAAGAATACCCTAATCAATGATTTAAATAGTGAATAAGGATGTAGTAATTTGTGAATTATCCTTTTGTGTTTCCTAATCCGAAGTTTTAAAAGGAAGATCAATATAAAATTGCTCGTGAAGTAACTTGTTTTTTTCTTTTTGTATGTATTTAATAATTCACTCTTAGGAAGTTTGCGGGACAATAATTGCATGTAAAAGTGTTTGTGAATTTCTTAAAACAGAGATTTTGAATTTCAAAATCACAAAGCTTAATCACAAAGCAGGTGGTACATATTTAAAAGGCCCAATCTCTAGGATTTAAAACAACGCTTCTGGCTCCTCCTAGTGAAAAAATAATGTAGCACACATTTGTTTACAAAATAAAGGTGTCTTTTTTTTCTATTTTAGTTTTATCTTCACAGACAATCATTAGCACTTCATATAAAAACACTGTCTCTGAGCCACTGCTGTTGAACAGCTTGTTGGTCACATGAAACTTCTTCAAAATGAAACCAATTTGTATGTATTATCTCTTTCCCTTTTGTTTAGCGTAAGCCAATAGGTTTACACATATTTTGTTACATGCAAAAAGTCAATTTAGCCCCGAAAATGGACTCAAACATAAAATGGATGACAGTTGTTTCGGACAAAACAGAACCGCCTGATGGGCTGTCACACATTTGTGTCGATGCAATCCAAACATTTCATTAGTTCGATCCCGCAACGTTTCAAAACATGAAATCACAGCGAGCTGACAAGGTTTACTGTGTACTCAATGGACGAACCTTACGACCAAGACGAAAAACACATCAGCTGACTCGCACAAATATCATGTCTGGGACTCTGTAGTGTCAATAAAGTTTTAAATGGACGCATAACTCCTTCAGGAAACATCTTATGACACTTTTATTTGTGCAGGCTTTTCCTGGATTCTCTGAGACTCTGTTTGTCTCGGTGTTATCTTGACCTTTTAAGTATATAGTTTATTGGGTATTATTTGGATTGTTTTAGTGCTTTGTGACCCTCGTCTAGAAAAGCTCTCTTCAAATATAACTAACTTACTTACTTACATAACAGAATAAAATATAGAATAAAAGTCAAGGTCAAAGCAACAAAAACATCTTTATTTTACAAGATTTATGTAGCCTCGATACTCGCCGGACAGAAATAGTCCAGGATTAGTCCGACAAAATGAATTCTCGCCAGAAACATCTCTTTGATACAAATCTCCAAGAGACCCTCAGAGCCAGTTTGGAGGTTAAGGAGTCAGTAATGGAATTCACATGACTTCAATAGGAGTTAATTGATTTCCCTGTTGATTCACGAGGAGGCAGGTGCTGGTAATGGACGTTTTTCTGGAGTTTGCCGTGTCTCCTGGCCAAACTTGAACCTGGTCAATTGTCAGGACCAGCCCCGCGCTGAGAACGACAGAACTAGATCAGCCTGAAGGGTCTTGCACACGCAGCTGGACGGCACTTCAGCCCGGCGCTGACATTCTCATAATGAGCCCGATCGTTAGCCCGTGGGCGGCTCGGACAAAAGAGGATTAACTTTATACGTGAATTCAATCCCGGTAAATCTCATAATTGCGCAGCGGTTATGACATCTTTTTTGTCATCCCGCGAAGATGAACCTCATAACCCTCTGGTTACAAAAGGAAATAATCAGGCTAATAAGGTATTAGGAATACAAGCAGACATTTGGTGGCTCGGGTCACCTTCAGAATCATTATTTTTCTCGGTGCACTAACTTTTCCCGATAAGTATGAGGTGTCATCCCTCTGCTAAATATGTATTTAAGATAGAGAAACCGTTTTATAAATCTTTCAAGTGTTGCGTCATGATTTTCTAAACTGTTTTCCCGACCTGTCGTCAGAGATGAACATGAACTATGAGATACTTCAAATGCACAGCAGTAAATAAAAAAAGGAATCCAAGATAAACAGCAGAAATCAAAGTCCACCAAAAGACAAAAATGAATCAAACTCTGATGCTATTATTCCCCCTTCACTTGTTTAAAATCACAAAAACACTCATTTCTCTCCAATTCTTCCAATTATTAAATGACTGACTCCAAAAAAAGCGATGAAGTGGAACAAAATTGGTCAACGTCATGATGTTCACTCAGTCTAACTTTACTTTTCTGAACGTGCGCTGTGAACAAAGTGCACTCCATGCTGACATCAGATAAAAGACAGACTGGAGATGTGATCAGAAAAGCAAAATAAACAATCAACAAACAGGATCTGCTTTGCCACAACATTGTTCTGGAATCATATAAATAATAAAAAGAATAAGAAGCAAACATCTCCATAGAAGCAGAACCAGACGACACTATCTCATGGCTTCACGCTGAGGAAACCACGGGAGGGTTTAAGACATAAAAAAAAAAAATCAAGATATGAGTAAATCCAAGAAAAGATGGTATTGTATACTGTATACATATATTTTGACAATGTTGCAGATTCACACTAAAAAGTCCTAGTTGTATACTTTCTAATTTAAAGATAGTTCACCCAAAATTCAATTTTATTTTCTACATAAACACATGGATTAAACCATCCCTTGGTCAACATGAGGGTGAGTAGAAGAGTGGTTTTGGAGAACTATAACTTTAGGTATAACTTAGGTTATAATAAGTAATATTCGGCTTAAATACGGTGCTAGAAAATGTTCTGTCCATACACTATGTTTCTTGTTGATGTTGACTGGTCATGTGACATGCTATGTGATGCGTTCTACCACATTAAAAAACATATGCCTACATTTCTATTATATATTATTAAGTGAAAAACCTCTTAAGGAAAGAATCATAGTTGTTTTTTTGTTTTTAAAATTCAAGAGTTTTTGTTGAAGTATTTGTTTCGCACAATTTTCCCACGTTTCCAAAAAAGAATCAAGCTTTTCGATGGTTATTGTTCTTCATTGGTGTTAAAGTGGCATCTTGATCAGTTCACAGTACTATATCCTCCTACACCTGTAAATAGAATCAAGGATAAAGAAGATCTTCTTCAAATATTCTGGTTAAGCTGCTTTTTGAGTTAAGTTATTAATAAAATAATATAATTAGATTGAGGGAAGTTGGGTCAAGATTCAGCTACACGTCTGCTTTATTAAAATAATATGAATCGGCTGTTTTTAAACGATGGCGTGATGTTTAAACCTCATTAAATGTTTAATATCTGTGTAATTACTTCCAGCCTGATAACAATCTAAGTGTAAGGGGGTTTCAAGCGATGAAGTATTAAGTGTTCCAGGAACAATCTCCTCCTCTACCTTAGAAGCCGTTGATTTACTTCCTTCTAATGGACTTCCTGCTTTACTTTCTCAACTTAAAGAGGCGCTCGTTTGAACATCCATGTTACATCATATATAATGAAATTCTAATAATGAGAGCACTGTGGATCCTATATATAGAAACGGCTTGAGTTAAAATGAAACCGACATTAAACAAAGACACATTACATTTTCCAGAAGAAACCGCAGATTAGCATTTCCTGGCCCTCCATGTGAGAATGTTAATCCCACGATTCGGCCTAATTAATCTCCTCTATTTGCTCTTTCTCTGCTTCTGCTGAGCTTTTGTTTGAAGGGAATCTCATTAAGCAGCGACCAAGTTTCCCACTCGCGTAAATGAGAAGCTGAAGAGCCACAACAACAGTTACTGGGTCAGTCTCTGCCTGACTTCTTCACCTGTAGGACTTTTCTTCGGTTCTCACTCTGTAATTGTGTTGATCTTAGCAGTGAACGGATGGAATATATTGTGGAGTCGGTTTCTGATGCACATCATTTCTCCTGCCCTGACATCGAAGTCGGCACATTCAAGAGAGGAACAAGGACTACAAAAATTAAAGCATAGTTAATTGATAACCAGAAAAAACCTGGAACACACCACAAAACTGTTCAAACTACAAGAGCAAGATAGTGCAGACCTCTGCCAAGCAGCTCATTTACATTGATCGCAATGAGTTACTGTAGCAGAAGCTCTCGGAGTGTATTGATTGAAATCTGTTGATCTTTTTACGATCTTAAGACTATAGCATCTTAAGACCTTTTTATTCGTACAGGTTATTTTTAACTTTCTTTGGGCTGCTGTGTTTGTGTCTATGTTGACTTGACCTTTTAAAGTATGTATTTTAACTGTGCATTGTTTTTGATTGTTCAAGCGCTTTGTGACCCTGGTGTGAGAAATATAAATTACTTACTTTCTTACTCTCTTTCTGGAAAACATATCGGAATATATATTGATATTTAACCTAAATATATCAGAATATAACGTTTACTTCATAGACAAATGCCTTATATTATTTCTCTACATGTGTTTATCGCTTCAGTCGTTTTAAACATTTGAAATATGATTGAAAGCAATAAACTTGATGAAAAACAAGTATAATTCTTTAAATGATTAGTACAAGACACATAATAGGGACAAAGAAGAAAGCTGAAAGTTTATTTATTTAGTTTAATTTAGCAGACTCTTCACATCCTTCAAAAGGTTTGTGGATTCAGATGGAAATCTTGAAAACGACCATAATTCATTGGTCATTTGTACTAATATTGTCGTTTCCAGAAATCTTTTCTTATATTTTTTAAGTCAGTATCTAACTGACAGACTTGCTGCAAAGATGAAGATGAAAAGTATCTGACGTGGGAAGCACTGTGAGACTTCAAGGCTTCAGTTATGTATCCACTAGTTTTACTGTAATCCTGACACACAGGATCTGAGGAGGCGTGAGGTCAACTCTTCTGATTCATGTGAATAATGCAGGCAGCGAAACATGTCCACCGATAGATTTTGTTCTTGTGCGATGGATGGCAAACTCACAAACCTGCTTTCTGGGAGAGGAGCAGACACGAGCTGTAAACGTACAACTCACAGATCCAATATAAACTCTTGAGTCACAAACGTTTCAGCAAAACTCTCGGGGGAATGTGTCGGCTGCTGCCGCCTGAAAGCACCAAAGATTGGTCTAGACCTCTGAATCACTGTCCACGGATCATATTTCTGGGATTGAAATAGGTCCTTTTGCTAAAAGCAATTCGGTCCAATCAGAGATTTGTAAGCGAGGTCAAGTATAGGGGGCATCTGCCCTCAGTACTTTCTGAGAGTTTTTAAGCCTACGGTAATGATATGGTCCACATCGCTGGAAGAGCAGGATGCTCTCTCGCCGTCAGCCGCTTTCTTTACGCACAGGAAATAAATTGAAGGCTCCACGAGTCACAGAGTTTGCTTCAAAACTCTTCAGGACTGGAAAAGGCGAAGAATAAAAAGCGATGACTTCAAATGTGGCTGCATCAAGTTGTGGGTTCAGAGGTGCCACAGTGTGGAAATGGGATTACAAGTTATTCAAACTGATGATTATACTTAGTGAACGTTTTCTTCCGAATCATCACAAAGTTGCAACTTTAACTTTCAGCAGTTTGTGTGTTTGTAAGATCAGGCCTGGGTGAAGTGCTGCACATGTGGCCCTTGTGATTCCTTTTATCGAAACAGTTGTATTGTAGTTTTTCTTTTTTTATCAAAAAATACCTAAAAATTACTTTTTTTTTCCTTTAAAAGTTGTACGTTTTAATTAATATTTTTTACATGATATATATCAAATGAAATAATATAAAATAAAATTATGCCATTTTACAATCTTATGCCATTTCACTTTTTACTTTTCTTTAATGATGTCATTTGATGTTTTTCCTGTTGTTCTTTTTCCATCTTAATGCCCTATCTTTTGAAACATTTCCATCATATTAAGGCTTTTTCATCGCTTTATCGCATTAAACTAACAGTCAGACAATATAATGTTGAAGATTTAATTCCCCGTGTATCACAGGAGCAGCTTTCGCCTTCCTGGTATTTCACAAGAGGAAACTGTAACTAAAAAAAAGAGCCACAAAATCGGCCAGGATCGGAGTAAAGTTAATTTACATTTTTTTCTTTATGGTACTTGCACTATACGTGATGGTAGAGCTTTTCTTTAATGGCCATTCCTCCCACAGTCCAAAAACACACAAAGAGTGGATTGAGAACTTGGGGTAATTGTCCATAGGTATGAGTGTGTGTTTGAATGCCTGTCTACTATCTAAATCACTAAAAGTAGACGCCGAAAACAACTTCAGTAACTTTGTAAAAGTCGTAGGAGGCTAGCAGGGCTAGCATGACAGGAATGTCCAAATCCTGGTTCGAAACAAACAAATGATGTCTTCAAATATCAAGTGTGTCAATTCTTTATACGAACAGTGTTAAGCATTTAATGCAAATATAAACTGTAATTGTATTAAAGTTATATTGCTTTACTGCAAGAACGACACAAGTTTCAATCCAATGCATATAATCGAGGTACACGTAGGTGTTTTGATTGCTTGACTGTTGAGATAATATATATTTTCCCTTTCTTTCATAATCTTTTTATTTGTATTTGGAAATCAAAAACTATACCTGTCACGACAGACACAAACTGTTTTCCCCGGAAAGATCTACTTTAAAATAATGGTTGTTAAAGTAAATACCAGTCAGAGATAAAGTTGAATACATTTAGAAATAATGACAATATTGGATGAGCTCGGTGAAATTGGACGGTTCTGCTCTGCACCCAATACATTGTGTAGCTTTTCCTCACACATTTCAATCTGCTTTTATCGTAGATATCGTTTGAATTACGGTGTCCTGCACTTGATTGTCTCTCCTGTGTTTGTAGTGAATGGAATATTGAGTAAATAAACTGAAGAAATGCAAAGAAAAAGCCTTTTTGGTTTGTATTTATGCAACAATTTCTGACAAGGTGACATATAAAACTTGGCTAAAGCTCGTTTTCTGAAGAAGAAAAAAAAAGAATAATCTAAAATATCAGTCACCATGGAGACAAGTTGAAAGGAATCTCTTCCCATTTTATGTTTAATCCTGCTTATTCTAATGGTACCAGATGATCTTCTCCATACAACACGGTGGACAAGGTTTCTATTGAGCAGGATTTTGAAAATCACAAAAAGTGATGAGACATTTAGAGTCGGGCTGTCAAAACTGATCGCGTCATGGCTTAGTACACAATAGCAAAGCATGCAAGATCCTGTTAACGGCGTCAAAGGAAAGTTATTTTAATACATACAAGGCTTTCTACTCTTCTTTCTGACTCATCCTACGCATCTGCGGTCATGTCACAACAAAGTTTTTGTTCAGACCGGAGAAGATTCTCCAGAAGTTCAAGCGGAAAACTGATGCACACGTAGTGGACAGTGGCGGGTCAGACGAGTGGAGACAGTTGGTGAAACACGGGGGAAACAGATGGCGCCGAGAAACGGTGATTTGTGTGACAAAATGGAAAAAGAATTGAACAGATGGAGCATTGCAAGAAATAGAGATGACAGGGAGAGAAAGGGGAGATAAGAAAACCCAAAGATACACAAAAACAGATGGAAAAAGATAGAGTGAAAGCGGACTGAATGGCAGGATAAAGACGTTACATAAACGACCATCTGCTGGTCCAAGACATTCACGGAGCTGGAATAGTCAGGGATTAAAAAAACGTGTGTTGTTGAGGAAACTGTGAAGAATCTACCGGTAGCCGCCACCGATCTTTATTTTAAATTCATTTTCTTAAACCTTTTATATTTGTTCCCAATTAGTACTTCTTCTGCAACACAAATAAGTGTTTTCAGAAAGAAGGAATGTAAATAGTTACCACTTGTAATGTGTATTCATTCACTGCAAACAGCTATAAGAAGACGTTCTCGTCTTTTCAATGAAGGACTTCGATTTCACCATAAGACTAATGCGGGTGATCAACTGTCTCTGGTGTCTGTAATAAAGCATAAACTATAACTGGTCAACATCTGTTTTATTTACTATTTTTATTATTCCAATTGTTATTACTGGTGACTTTTCATCCTAAAAAAGTCTTAGCAATTCACAAAACAAGTCAGTCTGTCATGGACTGTCGATTCACTCCAAAGTCAAAAGTGGAAATATAAGCCAAAAATGTATTTTTTTAAAAGACTTGTTAAAGACAATTGAGTTTTTTGCTTGGTAATGGGTGTATTTGTGCCCTGGTATCATGTCTTACTAACAAGTGACAAATCAATCTGATGTTCACTGCCTTTTGTCACTTTCTTTGGGAAAATCCACAGTTCATCGAGTTTTGATCGAGTGTTGGAACAGAAAACTTGGCATAGAAAGACGAAGCATGTGTTAAAACTACCAAAAAATTTTGGATTGGTTCCAAGAAAGAACCAAAGTTCGATACTAAACTGGGGATTATAAACAAATATGTTTGATATAAACATGCTCAAAACAAATGAACAAAATAAATAAATAGGGATGTTAGAAAGTCAGCCTGTGCATGTAAATAATTGATTTCAAATAACTTTCTAAATAACTGTTTTCTTACTTCACATCAGGTTTTCAGTTTCTAGAGAATTCTATTTGTATTCAATGCTTTTCATCCGAATCACTGAAAAAGTTGCAGAAACACATTTTCAGAGTTTTTTTTACTGTCATAACTGATGAATGTGTTTACTACAGCCTACCATTTCCTTTTGCTTTTGGTATGCATGTCACAAATTATAAACATACGCTGGATTCGCTAGTGACATGTTTGACAAACTACAGCCATTGTTGGATTTTATTTAAATATTTTTAACAGCAATTTTTTTAAGCCTATTCAGCAAAATCTCCTTATAAAAATACAAATGAAGCACTCTTTGTTGCCGCTCAGGTACATGAGTAGAATATCTGGACTTGGACTGGGATTTTCATGTTGTCGACTCAATATCTCAGGTTGACGACATGTTAGTGTGACTTGGGATTTTGTTCAGGAGTTGAGGGTGCATGAAGCGTGTTGACAGAAGAAGTTAACAGGAAGTGCTTGACTCTCTCTGAAGCACTTCCTGTCTGTGATTAACTTGTGGAGACGGATTTGTTCGATCTTTTGTGCTTCGTTCAAGAGCTGTCAATCACATCTACTGACCCCCCTGCCTTCGTTTAATGCTCAAACCCTTCATTTGTTTGGCAGTGAAAGTTTTTTCGCTGATCATCTTCATCATTCCAGCAAGAGAGACTTTGGCTCGGAAGCATCTCGGAGCTAGCTCTGGATCGGGCCTGCACGGCTGAGCCCTGCCAAGCTGCTGTGAGCTCAGTAATGCTCTTCAGGAAGTTGAGCCTCCGAGCCACAGATCTGGTCCAATTTGGTGGAAAACCTCTCGGCTGGAAAAATTAATTACTGCCAGATATCAACCTGCATTTTTCCAGTCACCGATCCCGGCTAAGGTTTCAAATAGCCGACTTATCAGGCTGTTATTGGAGTTCTTTCTTCTCCGTGTCTCTGGGGATGTGTTTTATGTGAGCCTTTCCATCACTATTCTAAATGTATCTCCTCAGATTCATATGGCAGCTCAGCTCTGCTCTTACAATGCAATCTGACTCTGGATCTTTCTATTAGTTTGCTCATCTGGAAAAACAATTTGAATCACCTTTTTGTGTTTAGAATTATAGAGCGTCTGTTTGTACTGAACTCTCTTTTCATGGAAATATTTACATTAGAAAATGTGCTTTAGCCACGCCCACTGAAACACTTTGTTTGTTTTTCTGGAAATTCAATCTTGTTTACCATAACCATGCTCACTCCACTGTGATTGATTATATAATGCCTGGTATTTAATTGATACACAATTGTACAAGCAAAGAAGCGAGACACACAAAATCACTCAAATTACAGTGAAGGACTTATCAAGGAACTAAACATAAGTTGAAGTAGCTTCTGTTACTCAAGCTTCAAATAATGTACAAGAAATATTTATATTTATTTATGATGCATACTAGAGAAATCACTTCTCATAAGATTGTGTTGCTACTTTTGCAATTATTTCTCCTGCTGTTCTATTGGGGAAGCCGATTTATGTTGAGACTTACCTAGAATATGTTAAAGCCCTTCATGAGAGAAAATATATTGAGTGTTTTGTTGCAACTCAATAATAATGATCGTAGGAGCTGAGTGCCGGGAATGGCCGACTGAAACAACAATGTTGTTTTTTGTTTTAGAACACGATTTTAAACCAACCACAATTATTTACACATCTGCTTTTTTTTGTTGCTTTTATGGCTGTAAATGTTTATAAGTGAATGTTTTTGTCCTATTTTCAAAATGTGGCAAAAATGTAATTTTTTTGAGTTCTTTTATAAATGTTTTTTTTTTTTGTCGGACAATTTCTCATGTCGAGAATAGAAAAAAAAATGGACCTTACAGACGAGCAGTATGGAGGTATTTGGCTGTTTTTAAGTATCTTTTTGGTAGAAGATGAAGTGTAAGACAACTGAGCTTCAGTCGCTACATTAAAATGAACAAACCTTTTTGTCTATAACTCTTAAAAGGAAAAGATTACTCTGAAAATAATCCAAACAGTTGAGTAAAAAATAAGTAAAGTTTGAATTGTGCCTACAATTAAAATATACTTTTTATTTATGGTCTGTCACTTCATTCAAAATGACCTGAAGTCATCGTTTATCGTACTAGAAAATGCAAAAGCAATCTGAAACCAGCTCTGTACTCGTATAAATCTCTTTATTGTGGCCTGCAGCACTCCAGCGGTGGGGTCGCCCAGGTTCACCTGTAATGATTTAATGATCTACGTGAAAAAAAAAAGAATAAAAAGTACTTCAATCGACCTTACAGACCTTCTTCCTCTACTGTTAACACTTTTTTTTTTAAAAGCCATCACTCATCTAAAAGGTCTTAAAGTTTGTCCTCAGTAACTGTCAGTGATGGTTCCGCACCGGCGACTCGCTAAATCAGTTTGACATCATGCATCATTCAAATGTGCAGCACAACGGCTGTAACGCTGCCCCGATCGTGGAGCCGCCGGCTCGGCCAACAACAGGAAACTTCCAGAAACATCCGGGCCTGACTAATCATTTTTAACAGCACATCTTTTATTAGAGCATACTTCTCCAGCGTTGAGGTGTGCTGCGGAATATCACCGCAGCTGTAAACTGCTGATGTGGCTGTGGGGAAATCAAGGTTTCTGATTGGCTCAGTTGGAAGCTGGCCAAGCACATCTTCCTGTCCAGGCGACCCGGCGGACGCCGTCCTCCGAGGTCTCCTCGGTTTTCACTCCGGTGTAGATTTTCCACTTGTGAGCAATCGAGGAGAGAGATTGAGAGTTTACATCAGAACTGACAACTTCGTGTTCTCAGTCTGGCAACTGCAGTTTCTGGGATGTGACCTTCGCCAGTGCTGACCATGAGTCTGGATCTGTTGTTGGTGAAGATGGAGTTGGATAGAGCTATCAGTTCTTTATTATCCTCAAACTTAACGTTTTAAATCCTCCATTTGTTCGATTTCTCTGCCGACACCTCGTGAAAATTTTATTCGCTCTCAGGATATGTCCTTAAATGTAATAAACAAAACATACAAAGCTCCAATCAGGGATTTATAAACTTCATTTTCTCCTGCTCGCCAGTGCTGACTCTGAGGCATTCCCGTGCCAGGATAGAAATTGAATCAAACCACTTGGCCCAGAGTAGTTCTCGTCCAAGCTGGGAAGCCTGGAAAACCTCCAAATGATTGAAAAAAAGTCTAAGTAAAGAACTACAGTTGCATAAACGGCTCCGGGAGAGCTTTGTTGGAACGCTGTCCCGCATCGAAGGACTTCACGGAGGCGCCGTCAACACTCTTTGGACGTCGTCCAACACCTTCTCTGATAGAGTCAAGAATTTAAAAGGTTTATCTAAATAAACAATAATTTTCTAGTCAGTCAGATTCACAATTTGAATATAAGAAATGTCACCAATTAAAAAATGTATTTTCCTTTAAAGAGAAAATAGTCATTATATATGACACAGACCGAATACTACGGCAAATAAACATCTTAATCCTTATTTTGTAATTGGCCTCAAATTTTAAAGTGAAAGACCTTCTAGTAAAAAACGATTTATTTCGACTCAAATGGACTTTTAGTTTATTTCTATTCACATCGAACTCATCTCATATTTTTATGGTTAAATGTTTTATGCATTTTTATGTAATTTTACTGTACATTTTGGGGCCAATTATTTTTATAATATTTTTTTTTCATTTTTAATATCTATATGAATAGGAATCTGTAAACTAGACCGTAGATCATGGATGCATTCATTCACATTTTCCAAAATCCCAGCTGGAGTCTATTAGGACCAAGACCCAAAACCAAGTACTTTATTGATTGATGATTGATGATTTTTGGAGGCTACAAAAAATAAAAATGTATTTGTCGTCAGTCTCAATTTTCTTTTCTGTTTTGTAGGTTCAGTATCATTGTTCACGTTGATCTCTGCTTGCAAACGCTGGATGTTTTGGTAATGTGGATGGGAGAAGAAGAGACACAAATATGTGGAGTATGCAAAAGACACACAGAAAGTGAGGCTCTCTAAGTGAACTCTGGAAAGAATTTATTGGAATATATTAATATTTATTTTTGCTTTCACTGTTGTTTAATTCAGTAAATCCAAATTCTGAATTTTCTTGGTCTCAGGATCAGGTTTCTTGTCTCGTATCCAATCTGGTTAATATAAGTAACCGTCTTAATTACATCAACATATCGTCACATGAGTTCAAACCGAGATGAGGTGAAATATATTTTTCTGAGCCTGGTTCTCATCATCAACATAACTTTGCTAAGTTAAAGCGAGCTCCCCGGCGAGCCTTCTGCACGGTAGAGTGGATTTGTTGTGTGACACAATCCTTGCTTTGGGAAATGATTGATTATTTCAGCACTAACTTCCGTCACTTCTCACTGTCACAGTAACAACCGTTTTAACGAAGCAGGAGCGTGAAGAAGGAACGTTCAGAGTTAAAGACTGAGAAAAACTAAAGTCATACTTCTAATGTGTTTCGTGTATATTTGGAGCCGGATTCATGGCGTGAGCGTTGTAACGCCGTCTTTGTCTGCTCTGCTGCAATAGTCGCTGCAGCGTTTCTGTTTAGCATTCAGGCTCGATGCTCTGTTCTCTCCGTTCCTGCCTCTTGAATATGGAGCAGCTCTTATCTGGAGGAGCTGAAGATAATTGGTGGACAAGTGGAGAACCAGCTTGACGAGGGACTACGAGTGAGAGGAAATGAGAGAACATGGAGGCAAAGTGTTTGATCAAGAATAAAAAAAAGAAAAAAAGAAAATCAGGAAATTGCAGGGATCTGACATAATTATGTTGCACATAATAGGAAATGAAGAGGAACCCTGGATTTAACTTGTTAACTTCAGAGCAAGTTCACAGAAACAATTTAATGTGAAGTTTGTTTTCATATCCACCTTTATTTTGAGCTTGTTAAAATAGGGCCCTTATAGTCTGAAAAGTTACCTAGGTAGCAGACACCATTTTAAAGGTTTTGCCAATTAAATCCCTGCTCTCTACTTTTTAATTTTTTACTTTAATTTTCCTTTTTTTTGGTGGGGGTGTCTTTATCTATTTGCAATGTGTTCTTTTGTGATAAGTGGATTAAAAGCATCTTTGATGTTCTGATGCAGAGGGCAGGTTTCTTCATAGTTTTCCTTTGATGTTTTAATAATTTGGTTCATTCTGCATGATGCAATTTGACACAGTATTATTAAAATGTGTTTTCATTTATATCTAAAAAAGGAGGTTAGTAAACATTCACTATTATTCATCATTGGCTTTCAAAGTGTCCATATGTAATAATTATTGTCTAAGCTTAATTTCAGACTATTTCTGACTGATTTTTTCAATGGTGTAGGCAGGGAAATGTCCTGGAGAAGTTCCCCCACTTACAATATTTTTCACGAGGCGCTAAATCATAATCTGAATTGTTCAAAAACATTGGAAACATTTTTAGCGGTTCTAGGTCCATAGAAATATTTCCTTTTGTAAATAATACAATATATGTATTTGATAAAACCCGACAGAATCATTAAAACTGGAAAAACACTGACACATCGCCAGGCTGTCAAACTGAACCTTAGAAACCTGGGTGTTGTATTTGACAAAGACATGTTTCTAGTTCAACACTGCAGAAAAATGACCAGAAACTGTTTCCTTTTACTGAGAAAAATCTCTAAACTTAGGAAAATGTTGTCACAGCATGATAATCCATGAGTTGTGTCTTCTCATTTAGACTATTGTAACAGTTTATTTGCGTGTCTAAACAAGAAGGATCTGTATCGCCTGCAGTTGATACAAAACTCTGCAGCAAGAATTCTGTCCTGCTCTAGTAGAAGAACTCACATTTCCGCGATCCTTAAAACTCTTCGCTGCCAGTTTCTTTCAGGATCAACTTTCAAATTCTGGTTCTTATTTTCAGAGCGGCACCATCAGAATCTACTAATGGTGCCGAACACACACTTCCTGACCAGAGGAGAAAAATCCTTCCAGGCTGTTGCTCCTAAGTTTTGGAACGATCTTCCTCCCTCTGTGTTTGATGATCTACTGACTCCTTCAAGAAACATCTTAAGACCTTTTTATTTGTGCAGGCTTTTCCTTGATTCTCTGGAACTCCTGTGTTTTTGCCTGTGCCTGACCTTTTAAAGTATATATTTTAAAAGTGTATTATTTTGGAAATAATATTCTTTCCAAAAACGTTCAGATATTCAAATACTTGTGTATGTATTTTTGCGACAGGCATTGACTCACCCCTGTGAGACAACAACATTAAAAAAAAACGCATTATTGTTCAAATTTTTTTAGCCGGATCTGTCGGCCTCTTCATTGTGTTCACAACAGGATAAAAGGGAATCCTCAGGGGTGGCAGAATTATTGTGAGGCGCTCGAACCTGTTGCGTTCCCGACATCAACACGTGGAACCGGATTAATGGCGTGTTTGTCTCCACGCCTGGATCATCCCCCGAGTTGATGTATTCTTTGGACAAAGAGATGGAATGATGAAAAGAGGCTGGCGGCAGAGGGGGATTCATGTGAATCATGTGAGATCGCCTGGAAATAATTTTAGTACGTGTGTGTGTGTGTGTGTGTGTTCTCATTTCCGTGTGTGTTGGGGGAACTCCCTGCAGGTTCACTTTGCCGCAAAATGCCGCAATTCATCCCATTTAAACTTCATCCAATTTAATTGTCTATTGGGTATAATGTCTCATTTGCATATAAACCAAACAATCCTCGTCTGCACTTTTAAGTTAAACCTTTTTTTTTTTTTCCGTTCTATTTTCCCTCCGCCAACCAATCAGTTCCACTGTCTGGGTCTCAGCCAAGTGAGTAATGAGCTGTCAGCCAATCACGTGCAGCCCTGAGAGCTTAGAGGCAAAACGTGATTGGACGTTGCATATGGAAGTAGTCGGTCACGGTAGGTTTCCGCGGTAACTCTTTTAACGCGTTTCATGTGATGCCAATTTCACACCGGCCGTCATGCTCCGCCTCCTTTAACAGGTGTTTCAGTGTGATATGCTTGAATTCACCTGGAAGGTGTTTGGTCAGGAGGAGAATATTCCTCTCTCTATAACGTAGTTCCTGCTCTGATGTTTACTCCGTGGTGGTTCCTCTGTGTCCATGGGATCTAATCTATGGCAAGTCAAGGAAAGGATTGCAGCCACAGATATTCATTTGATGCAAACGGTAGAGACCATTCCCAAAAGCAATGCAAATTCTCCTGCGTCATTTGTTTTTTGTTGATGGCTTGTTTATTATGATTTATTTTACTTTTGTCGCTGTTCGTTTCGAGGAAGCGACGTTTACAAAGGTTCAGTTGATTGGTCTTAAGGTCCACCCACAGTGTTGGAGCGCTTAAAGATTGAATTGGTTCTGACGGCTGTCAATTAAAACGGCTGATTTGGCGTTTCGAAGATTGCTGGATGGAGCTAATGAAATGTTGTCAAGAAAGAAAGCAGGGCCTCTTTTCATGCCTGTTCCTTTTGTACATTTATATTAGATCGAAACCGTGACCTCGTCTGTTGCGAGTCTGTTCCAAAACAATACTGACAGAATATAACTCAGTGTATTACTATGAAAAAAAACCTTTCATTTCATTCTTTTGGACACATTTCACAATTTAAGCAGCGATCAAGGACTGGCATAGCTTCAAATACCAGACATACCTGCTCCTAATCCTTGAACATGTTTGTGCAAGGAATTCTAACCGGTAACCCAAGGACAGCATCTGTTCCAGCAAGAGGTGTTCACAAGCCGGATCGGATCTGATATTTAATGAAAGATAAAGCCAAACATGGAAACGATCAAGATACCATGGAGTGCAGTCTGATAGCGGCATCTTATTAAATCTTAACCAACATCCCAACAATGAGCCCAACCTGTCACAGTATATTGATTTATAGTCAAATTTAACTCTCTCAGAAAAGACTCGGCAATCAATAACTTTTCTAGTTTCTGTGGGTTAATGTCTCCGTCTGATGGATTCGACCTCCACGGATGATCGATCGTGGAATGATTCTGGGGGATAATGGTGCGGCTGGACAACAAGAGACCATTTTGAGAGAAAAATGCAATGGTTATGTTCTTCATCATCAACAATTGGTTCACCGTGGTCTTGCCAGGTGGAGTTAATATCCTTGGCAGGCAGCTCAGTGTGTTAGTGCTTCTTTCCAAACCAGAATCCAGTGCAAATGGAACAAATATGTCATGTTTCTGGCTGTTCCCTCTTAGGATGGTTGTTTTCCAACCTCTGTTTTTATCCAACAGGACATGTTGAAAACCTTCTAGGAGCCACTTATAGAATAAAAAAAAAAAAAGAATCCTGGGCGTCCGCCCTCCATGTGCCTTCAGATAAGTCTTCAGGAGCCGGGGTTCAGACTGAATGATTAACTCCGTGCCTTGAAACACACATTTAATTGAAGATTCCCCGAGTGAAAAAGCTGATTTGGAATACATGTACTTGTGGAGATGCACCTGCAGGGCAGATGGCCTTGTAGTCCTCAGACTTTGACTTGTTGGGGATCTTGCTCCTGCGTTTTAATTGAGGAATTAAAATTCAATGAGGTGAAGCGGTTCCTGCGAGCATCAGTGTTTCCTCCTTTTGAGTGCTTCCTCATCTTCATCTTCGGGGGGAAGTGGGAAAGAAGAAAAAGTTTCTTGTGTGCAGCTGTTTTCTTATCTCCGGGCAACAATCAGCTGGCTCTGCTGGCTGCGCTGACCCTGATGTCCTATAAATATTCAGAGCCTTTAAGGCAGTTATGCCTTCATTAGTATTGTTTTTGTTTTTTAGAGCTGGGGCTGAAGGAGGGTTTGGTTTTTGGTTGCATTCAAGGTCTTCAAGGGGTCAAACCTTTGATACAATGAATATTTTTATAATAAATTGTTGAATTTCTGCTATAAAATGGACTTAGTTGTGAGGTTTGTTGCATAAATATGATCCATTTAATATCAATTACAACCTGGGCAAGGTCAAACTTAATCATCAGAATGAAAATAAAGAAAATTAGCTCTCGACAAAATGTCTCTTTGATTCATAAATGAACTCATAAATTGTCAGAAAATGAACAAACAAATATGTAAATATTCCTTTAGTCAGATTCCCTTCTTTCCCTTCCAGTTTTTCTGTTGACAAATCTGATAAGGAGGTTCAGTGGAGGTTAAGTGAGCATCTGTGTTAGTTTGTCTGTTCGCAATACATCCATAACAAATTCAATTTGATTTGTTGATGAGTTTTTATCTGGATTCAGGAAGCTTTCGTCAACTACCTCCATGGCTCCAAGCGCTTTTGCTCACATGCAAAGCTGCATTCGGAATAAAAATAAATTAAAAGCCTTTATAAAACACAGCATGCAACGCTGGAACAAAATACGCCTTCATGTGGTTACAAAATGTTTTCCTTTTCTTGCTAAGGGCTGAGACACCTCCAACTTAGCCAAACACCTAAAGGAGACCTGACCTGCACACTGAGTTCAGGGAAAAAGCCACATTCAGTGCTAAAAGCAGGCGCCACGTTCCTTTACTCTAAACAAAAGAAGCTCTGGAAGAAAAACAATAGAACTAGGTTACTTAAATTATTATATATATGTGTAATTTTGCCAAACATGCAAACATGCTGGTTTATTTCACTGTTCCAAAAGTGTTTTGAATAACATTTTTTAAAATTGTGTGCATTAGAAAAGCTTGTCTTTGTGGCATTTTATTTTATTTCTAATGTATTTCCTCCAAGAATTTCTATTCAAATAAAGTCAATAATCTCTTTTTATTTGACAAAGTATATAAAAGTATTACAATACATGTTGGTACCTGGTATCGAGACAACACTAATTAAAATAGTTCTAACTAGGAAACTACAGATGGGCAATCAAACTTTTTTCACTGTGAATATTGTTTTTTTTTTAATATAATTTCAAAGCATCTACAGTTCAGTCTGTTCATTTTTGGGTTGCAATTGATATTTTTATGTAATTTCGTCCACTTTTTGTCCAGCATTTTTAAAAAAAACGGATTTTTGGACATATTTAGGTTTAAAAAAAAAAAAGAAAAAAGGATCATGTGGTCTGTAAATTCTACAATGCCAGTAAAAAGTACCCCAACAAAACAACAAATATAATTTTCCGACATTATTGCAATATAACGTATATCTTGATCGTATACACAGATTCTTGCCAATTCACACCTCTACTATAAACCTGCAGCCACTTTGGTTGACTCTGTATTTTGTGTATTATCATCCTGCAAAAGAAGATGTCGTCAGGTTGGGGCTCTTGCGGACCAGATTAAGGTATTAAGTGGGCCAGATTTTCCCTCTTGGCTTTAAGTTTGACAAAGTTAGTCCAGACAAACATTCTTCCAAAAACATTGCTTGTAAAGCTTGATGATCAGGTGACAGTCAGTCATAATGTTTGTGTTTATTTTTCCCCCTAATGAGTCTGTTGCCATGGTTTCCTTTTTGGCAGCGATGATAGTTTTCTTCATCATATTTCTACCAAACATTCCGAGTGTGATCTTCCAAAAAATGTTGTTATTGTTCTCCTTAATTGTCACAAGCTTATAAAACGTCTACGGCTGCCTTTTTATCCTTAACTTCAGAGTTCAAATATGTCAACTGGAATGAATTTAGATCTTCAGGTGTTTACCTTAACTAATAAAAATCCTTTTTTTAGTTCTTAATCTGGGCCATAGAGAGATCTGAAGATCTGAAGTCCAGTTTTCTTTACACCCCTCAGCAAGATGACCTGAGCGTGTGAGACCAAACATCTCATGATTTTGAATCCTGTACAGTTTTAATGATTTGAATGAATATATCAGAAATCCCAAACGAGTATAATTGTTACTTTATTCGGTTTCAGTGAGTTTAATCATCCAATTTTAGTCATTTTTCAGAGCATCAAACCTGCAGTCACTGCCAATATATTCTCTCTTTTATCGCCTGGATTCATAACTAAAAACTCTTGGCAGTCAAGTGTTAGTTCATTGTGAAATTTCATTTAACACCTCTGCTCTTTTTATACCTTGAGTGTCTTCATTTATCCTAAGTGTTTTAAAATAGCTAATAATAGATATAAAAAAAATCTGATCTTATTTCACATCCATATTCTATTCAATATATTGTCTTAATCATTTATTATTAACTATTATTAACCTATTTACTGTTTTAAGTTGAACACGTTGAGACATATTAACTGTACCCATTTAAGTTAACTTGTTAACATATAATCTGCCAGTGATTGAGTTTTATTGGACATCCATGGATGGAACATTGTCAACATGTTCTCTACTCAAGTAAGTTTAAAAATAATAGCTCTATTAAAAGTTTTCTCAGTCAGTGTTCAATGCGTCATCAATCGATTCACATAAATCGAGTGACCCTAGATCTTAAGACTCAAAAGTACTTTAAACATCAACATTATTTGGAAAAAAGAATGCCTGCATCTTTTTCACTTCCCTAAGATGCCACGCCTGAAATCCAAGTCTGACTAATGGCAGGTCTGAGCGAGAAAGATTGAGAGAAGAAATGGAGAAAATGGATAGAAATGAGTATTGAAGTGTGAAAAATCAAGAAGGTTCCATGAAATTTGAATGGACTCTGCAGGACAGAATATAGGAGTTGACCTAATAGACGGTCTGTGTCGTCGTTGCATATGGTACGGTATGTGTTAGATTACAATGTTAAAATATAAGATCAACCGAATTCATCTTGTGTTTGAGCCAAACTTGTGTTGAAGTTGACTTGCTTGCCCTTTTTCTCTCTTACCTTTTTTATTAAGTTCAAATTCACTCTGGATTATCACATCCTTCTGGAGTGCTGAGAGGTTTCTGCTTTTTTTCAAGGCCACTTTCGTTGGATTATGTTTAGCACTTGAGTAGATAAACACATAAACCAACAAAAATCCTGCTGCCCAACCTAAACCCTTTAGATGACATTACATATACACTCATTTCAAAAACAAACATCGCTTGAAACCTTTTTCTCTTCTCTTTATAAGTGAAGTTTAAACTGTAATGTGTCTTTGGACAACGCTCACCTTAAAACATTTCCCAACTAGTCCTTCGCAATGAAATACAATTGGCTTCCGACTCACCTTCCACATTCATAACCCTCTTCTATTCCGATACCGCTCGTCCTTCACTCCCTCTCAGTGAACTCATCGTCCCTGCTGTCTGAAGGTTATTGACATTTACATTGTTACATCTTTGTGTTGTGTGTAATGTTGTTTTGTATTATATACAGTAAGTGCTATGACATACTATTCGAAAACAAACATACAAACCTGTTTCCAGCTGTGCTCTTCAATTCCTGCCTCAGATTGTTAAGCTCCGATGAGTGACAGCCGCTGTGACTCTCTTCTTTTCCGAGTCTATAGAGAGATTTAGCAGCGAGCGACACGCTGAGATCACAGCTGAGAAGCCGAGGTGCTGCCTGGATGAGATGTAAAGATATTCCTCCATGTGATTTTTCTGGACACAACTCTTGTTGTGTTGGGTTCAGTGTGTCGTGAAGTGTGTCGCTGTGATGGTGATGCAAGTGTTGCTGTTGTTTAAAGAAAAGGTTGTATCTGGTCTTTAGCTTTGTGACATTAGTACGATTAAGCTACTCTAGGGAAAGAAACTGGCAATGTCTTGGGATCTCACATGGATTTCATCAGTGTTTCCTGGTGCTTCCTGTCCCTCAGCGATTAAGGATGAACCACAGTTGGAATCTCAATAAGATGAAGAGTCATGCAAGGACAAATAGTCATGTCTTTTATTGTCTTTTCTGATCCAACCTTTGTTTATGACTCTTTACCTGATGATGAAATAACAGGTTTATACTGTAAAATAACTAGAATACGTTTGTTTAAGGCGACTGGAGGAAATGTTTGGCTCAGAAAATGTCTCACCTGTTCACCTGCTGAGCCTGAGCTGCCAACCCAGAGCTGTCATTGCAGATCTCTCCTTTACAGCTGAGGATCTCAGTCATCCAGGAGACACTCCAAGTAGAACTGATGCTTCATCAGATTAATAGAAGCTCAGGTGGCTCAGGCACCATTTGCTGTATCGTATCGGTTTCATATGCCCTTTGGTCTCCCAGTCTCTGAAACGAGATTTGATTTAAAAATTACTTCCCTAGTTTACGAAAATATTAAGAACAAAAATTGATCTCTTGAAAATAAAAAATAAAATTAAAATGATCATAACTGTGAATAAAAATATGATATTAATTGTATGTTATAATGTTTCAATACCATTCATTTATATATAAAAAAAATGACAATATATTCATAAATTAGTACATTTAGGAATAAACACAATTTCATAATTGTTATAAATAAACAATTCAAGTCCCACACTTTTCCTTAATATTATTACTTTCTTTTATAGGTTAGGTAGAACTTTTACATTATTTTAATTCCTTTTGTCATTACATTTTAATATACGTATATATTTTAGCAATTTTATATATAATATATATATTTTCTTTTACTCAAAATTGTATTTACTTTCTAACTTGTATCATTTGTGTCTACTATCATGTATGTCCCCTGTGATTCTCCTGATACAAAGACATTGTTTCTATAACCCTGTGGGTCAAGGTGATCCGGTGGCCAAAAACAAATGTGAAAAAGGGTATCCCTTGTTTTGTATCTGGGTCAAGATGAAAGACCTCTACCACTACATGTGTATAACTGGAATCCGGGGAGGTCGGTCACCTTGACCCAGAGACAACACAAAGGATACCTCAAACACATTTGTATTCGGGCCTCCAAGTCACCTTGACCCAGAGACAACACAAGGGATACATCCAATACATTTGTATTCGGGACTCCGAGTCACATTGACCCAGAGACAACACAAGGGATACCACAAACACATTTGTATTCGGGCCTCCGGGTCACCTCTTGAAACCTTCCTCTTCGACGTTGCCAGGTAATGCCTCAGTTTTCACCCAGAAAATATGGACTACGTTTTCTAGAAGTCTGCTTGGCTACCGAGCCAGCGACTCCATCTTGGATCAGCTGTGGACGACAGATGGATGCATTTGGTTTGGTGCTAGTCCAGTAGCCAAGATGTCACTTGCTGCAGACACTTAGGGTGGAACTGCTGGGTTATGGCAGCGTTTACCAGACTGGGGCCTGTCGTGAGAGGTTTTCGGCCAAAAAGACGAGATCATTACAGCTTGAATATACCGAAGAATATCTGGAAACACACAATGTGATCGGTTTAGTAAACACCATCCAATCATCCGAGAGACAATAGTCCATTACTTCATTTATGTCCACTGTGGCATGTGTCTGTGCCGTGATTCATACAAGAAATCACACAAGCTATTGGAAAATGGGTTCCTATCTTGATGGACGTCACGGAACAGATGTATTATCCTTTGTGTGACTGACAATAATGGCGCTCTCTCCTATCAACAGAGACCTTGAATATCAATTCTCATGGCAAAAACAAGTCCCTGTGACATGTCAGTGTAACCTAACTTTGTGTTCTGCACACAATTACAGAGCCTTTCATTGTAGGATTACTGGAGCTGCTCCAAAAGTCCATGATCTATTTATTTCCAGGCAGCACCAGGAGAAAAACTACTGTCTCTAATTCATGATGTTTTCAAATGTAATTTTCTAAAAGGTGTTTTATTTAGAAAGAAAGACCAAGATTTTTCTTCAGTAACAAAAGAGTGTGACGATACAAGTTTAAGCCGATGAATCTCTTCATAATGTCGTCTTCGTAACAGATTTCGTCGTTCCGATTCAAGACCAAACGAAGATGTCGTAAACTTCTTCTGAAGTTGAAACAATCCGAGCTAAAGACGTAGCAGCCCGAGACGACTCTTCTCCTCGAAGCCGCTTTTCCGACTCATGTTTATTTGTCATTTACATGGAAATACCGTCAACAAACTGACAAATCCCCGCGGTTTTGTTTGTGCTCTCCTCGCGACGCCGCGGCTCAACACTCCAGAGGAGCGTCGTCGTCGCGGAACCATGAATCACCCAAGTTTAATGTGTAGAGATTTAAAACGGCTCTACACATTAAGAGTCGGCGCTGATGGAAGTGAGATGATGAAATATGAACCCGGGCTCTCACTGTTGCTCCAGAGGGCGTACGAGACACTGAGCCACGGCGCTAATGTAGGAATCCATCACGGCTTCTTTAGGAGAGGTTTGCGAAGAGTCCTAAAAAACATGTAGGGTTATTCTTACTTTACAATGACACTCTCTTTATTTACTGAACAAAACTTGTTCTTCTTCGACACCAAAGTTTGTTAACTCGACTTGTTTCCGGCCAAGAGATGTTTCCCACTGCGATAGTTTCTTCTACACACTCCCGCTGTCGACATGGAGCTCGCACACATTTATTTTCTCTCTTGAAATACTAAATAAATGAAATAGAAACTCTGGCATCTTAAAGATGTTTTTGCCAAGAACTTTATTTCATTTTATATCTTTATACATTTCTTAAAAGCTGTCACCGAATCTTCTACAGGTTTTGCAAATAATTCGGTTGATGAGTTGTTATGTATTATATGTTTGTTTTTTTACCTGAATGAATAATTATATAAAGAAATTAAGTATTTGGATTTTAAACTATTCATCGGTGGTTTGGGATAAGAAGGAACCAAAAGTTATTTTTGTTGTACAGAACTTCTTCTTTTTCTTTTACCTGAGATTTTTACGTTATTTTACTTGATATTCCTTTTTCTGTGTGTACTTCTTTCAATTCTATTTTACATACAAAGACTGATTTATTTAGAATGGTAAACAATTTATATTTGTGATCTGCTGTAGAAGTCTTTTGCTGACATTACGACCATTGTGTCATGTTGCAATATCTCGACTGGTGCGATAAACTATCCCCAGGTTTGGCTTTAAAAAAAAAAAGTACCGTAGAGTTTTTGGCCATCAATTTTATTTACAGGTATGAAGGGTCTCAGGAAGTTAAACTAAAAAAAAAAAGAACCAGTTGGAGAAGTTCAAAATGCTTCCCTCCATGTTGTAACATCCAATTTTCAATCTTTGACTTTCACTTTGACCCCAAAGGTTTTTCAAAAAGTTAAACTCATAATTACTTTCCTTCCACCTTCAATAAATCTTTCTCACCAAGTGCCGTCTCCATCCTCACCTCTCCTCTTATTCATCTCTCAACTCCTTGGGCTGTTTTTATTTCCTTAGGTCCACGTTTTCCTCCCTCATCCTTCCTCTATCAGTTTAAAGTCGCTTTTTTTTTTCATGTAGTGAAGGCAAGAAAATGACGTTAAAATGAGTTTATTTCGAGCTCAGATGGTGATGATATATACGGATGGAAGTCGCTCCGTCACAATGACCGTCGGCTTGTATGAAAGTGGGGAATACTCTGGAGTTTATTAGCTGCCGAACAGATTCAGTGGGTGTTTGCAAGGCTCTGATGTCTTTATCTGTCTGTGCTAGACTTGCTGGCGGTGCCCAAACACCCGTACGCCGCCATGGAGAACTGGGGGCTCAGCGTCTTCGTGGAGCAGAAGATTCTCCTGGACGCCGACGTGTCGTCGTCGTCGTATCAGATGGAGCTGACGATGGTGGTCGTCCACGAGATCTGCCACCAGGTGAGCCTTTCGACGCACCTTTTCATCTCCACTGACAAATGCAAAGAGATCCTGCTGAGCTGCTTCCTTTGATGGTATCTTCCCTCCGTCTCCTTCAGCAAAAATGTTGAAATTCAGAATAGCATCTTAATAAATGTTCATCATGTCACCTGACGGATTTTTGATAAAAACAGTGAATAAAATCATTAAAAAAAAATGAATGATTGAAAAATAAACTAACCAAGTTCATTAACATGGAGGATTGAGCTTTTTTATTTACTTTCTTAATTGATATTTATCGCAAAATCATTGGCGTGAAGACATGTTTATAAGTCGACATATAAGGATGTTCACTTTTTTGTATCCATTATTACGAACATAAGTTACATCAGTTGTCATGAACTTTAAACTCAGATAATATTAAAAAATATATTTTCCCAAAACATGTAAAAGTCATGTTTTGCATTTATGTAAGCATCTTGTTTTTACAAAAATTTTAAAGGAAATTAACTTTAAATATAACAGTTTATTGTGTCTCTCAAAATAACTTATTTTACAGCCAAAGCCATTTAAACATCATTGACTTACTAATCTTTACTCAATCACATATATTACTCTAAACATTTAAGTTGAACCACATGTATTTAATTTTTTGCCCTAATGGATCGACATGTATTTAATTCACTTAATTTAACATGCAAAATTTTCAATTAACAACCACTTTTTAATTTACTTCTACTACTAAAAACAAGTTGCATTCTATAGTCATTATATGTTGAGCTAGATAAGGATCTCACATTTTCCACCTGCAGTTTGATAACTTAATAAACCTCACCTGATGGCAGAATCTACATGAAAAGTATGCTCTTTAGCTTAGTGTCCCTCACCTGCAATGCATGCTGGGACAAATTTGATGACTGAACTAAGTATTTTTCTTTAAGCTCACCAACTTAAATTTAAATGAAAGCACCATCGCACAAACATTTAGTAAATATAACTATTCAAAAAAGTTAACTTTTAATATTTCAACATCAATAAACACAGAATACCTAAAAAAAACATACACACGTTGAGCACTTAAGCAATATAATGCATTAAAAACTCAATTTCCTCTGTCAAATATATGACAAATGTTGGACGAGATATCAACAGGTTCCCTGGGAAGCGTGACATTTTAAAAATCAGTGCTAAACTCTTTTGCACGCCGAGATAAAGACATACAAACAAAATCCTTTACCTTGTACTGATGCAAATGAATGCGCTGGTACGTGATGTCAGAAATCGACGCAGACATCAATCCGCGGCGTGTCTTCGAGTTGCTGGTGAATCTCCTCCAGCAAACACGGCAGAGACGATCCTGTTTTCACAGTCGCTTCAAATGCGATGAAAGTATGACGGTTAGTGCCAGCGAGGAGACAACAGACGCTGATCATCTTCAGGAACAGAAGATAAAAGGCAAAAGCTGGGGAAGATATTCTTTTACTGGAGCACAAAGAGGACAAGAAGCGACAGAAAGAGAGCAGAAGTATAAATACTTCATTCATGTGACAGGAGGTGCCCTCTGCATCAAAGTGCTGTTTCACTTAAGACGGAAAACTACGGCGTATTCAGGCCATGAAGATTTGAAGAAAGGGGGATGGGTAGATCATTTATGAATGTAAAAAAAAGCAAAATTAGAAAGCATTATTAAAAAGACTTCTTTTTTCTTTTTTTTTAGCATGTGAGCTGTCATGGGGGGGAAACAGGGTCACGCTCGCTGGGATTCAATGTGTTTATCAGTCTGAGGCTTGTAAAGAGAGCTCGAGTGAAGTTTTGACTATTATTTTGACTTTATATTTGTTTAAAACATTATTTAAAATAATATACATGAAAAGAAAGACACTTTCGTACATTCTATGACTTTCAACTAATGTTAATTTCTAAACTATATATTTATATTTATTTATTTTTAACTTAAACTGATCATGTACAAATATTTATGAATGTAATTAGTAATTTTTTTTTCCTCCTTAATTCATATTTTTATGTTTAGTTCTGGTTTAACGTTGGTCCTTTATCTATTCAAATGTCTATCCCCTCAAAACAAACGAAACTAAATGAAAGTTAACTGCTTTCCTATCATGTTTTCCAGATATTCATAGATATACATGAATGTATTCATTCATATCGAAAATTCTAAAGGTAAGGTAAGGTAAAACTTTATTGATCCCTCAGGAGGTTTTTTCCAATAGCCACAGAAAATACAGCAGTTTTCATAAAAAATAAATCAAAATAAAATAAGAACAAGAACATAAAGAGAAATAACAAGATGATACAATCTAAGTAAAATTAATTTAAAATAATGTAATGGTGTGGTATCATTTTTACATATATTTAATTGCAGCATTTAATGTATTTTTTTAAATATAATTAAAGCTAATTTTGATGCTTTTGTTGCTCTGTACTAAAGTTTCTTAAATGATGTTAAGTTTGTCTCATAATAAGAAGGTTGGCTTCATGAGTTTTACTTTCAACATCTGTTCTGCTTCAGTTGAAGAGGTAGATCGTTTGCAATATCTTTTCCCAACCGTTTTTTATTAATTTTTTTTTTTTTATGACTGTAGCGGATTTGTCCGGAAAAGTTCACAACTTTGGTGCTTAACCAGATATTTGCACGCCCGCACAACTCTTATGACTCACGCTCTCGTGTTTAGAGATCACTTTAAGATGGGAATGAAACCTTTCAAATACTGCGGCGCCTTCAGCAGGATGTCAGTTTAATCTTCTTTAAATGTGCCGACATCTCTCTCTCGGAGTGCATGAGTGTTTCCTTCAGGCAAGAAACGGACTAAACGAGAGCCTCGGCGTTGAGCTGTGCTGCGGCATATTTATTTGTTCATAAATATTATTGGCTGTGTCATGAGCTGATGGTAATGGTTCGTGCTTTGCATTCTTCATTTCTGGTTCTCATTGTGCGTCTTCATCCGCTCTGTTATTCCAGAGGAGCGACTGAGAAGGAGAGAAAAAAATGATAAAGCGATGCTTTGCACACCATTTCATCCTGGTCTCATTCATCTCCCTCAGGATTGGAAAGCGAGCGACGGGCGAGTTGTTCGAGGCTTTCAACAATCACGTGCTTTACTTGTTTAACTAAAAAAAACTAAAAAAAAAAGCCGGTTTCACTTTGGAACCCAGCGTCCGAGCGCTCAATGCTCCGATCCATACCTCACACGATCGTCCACTCTCACCTGCCGACGCCGGCGCCGTTGTGTTAAGGTTAATTGGAGGCTTCAATTGACTGTGGAAATGTCAATAAGTCAAAGGAAACCAGTGACCTTTCCGTTCTAAACGCTGACTTTCACCAACACTCAGCGGGTGTTGGCTCCATTAACTCGCCTCCACGATAATGTGAAGGGACAGAGATTAATTGAATTCGGTGTTCCCTTGGATTGCGAGACTCGATCTCTAAGGTGTTGTTGTTCAGCTTAGTGAGATGTGTGTGTGTGTTAAATAGCTTCTTTATTTTACCCCATTTTGTCCTTTTTCCTGCTGATCTGCACCACATTGTGATCATCTCTTAGCGACTCGACGCTGGTCTGCTTCAGCGGCCAGCTTGTCCTTCCATCCTCAGACAGGTGCACGGGAAAAACCAAAGTGTTTCTGTCAGAAGTGAAGATGTTCCAATGTTCAGAGCCGGCGTTTGTAGTTGTGGGGGAACAGATGGGGAAACATGTGGAGGAGAAACGTGGACAGACTGCTCGTCTCGTGAGCACTGAAGAGAACGCAGATGGAGATGATGGGCTCCGATACTGTGATGCTTAAAACACTGAAAAGGTTTTTTTCTAGTCCTGCCAAGTCAATTTGAATCCCAATTAACCAACAATAACGTCTAGTTTTACAGGTTTTTAATCACATAAAACTCTACATCGTGATCAGAGTCTTCAAATAGGGAGTACATGATCATTATCAAGTTTAAGGTCATTAATGCTGGATAAGATTAAGAAGGATTAAGAACATGTTGCGAGAGAATAAATCTGAAATCTTAATTTATGTGAAAGTAGAAAAATAATGATGAGATTAAGTGTTAATTACAGAACTCATTTTAGAAAGGTTTAAAAAGAATAACATTTAAAGGAGGATCATGCTAAAACCACACATGATGAAATAAATAAATAAATGGTATTTAGTATATTAGTAAGTTGTCCGAAAAAGAGGAGTCAAGGGGCCGCATATGGCCCCCGGGCCACGTTAAACCAGTCTTGGTTTTTTTGCTTGTGAATCAGGAAATGTCTCATTTATGTCTTAATTTATTTTAATTTAATGTGTGAATATGTTCAAGACACGCCTCTATACAGAGCAGTGCACTAGCTGAGAAACACAAGATGACTCAGGATAAAAATTGAAACGAAATACAGAAAAAAATAAGCAAAACAATTTTTAGCTAAAAACCCTGAAAAAAAGTAGCATGAAAAGGTATTTTTTTGAAAAGTGAATACAATACGCTTACTTAAGATTTTAACCAGCAATGTTTTCATATTAAGGTAATCCATCCTGGTCCTCACACCTGGTGTTATTTTGTTTATGGATTAAAGATAAATTAAGATTTAAGAATTAGAAAATCTTGAAAAATATTAAAATCACTTTTTTCTTTTCTTAGTTCCACAAACATGATATGTGGTGGTGAACACGCAGGTTCACATCCCGGTAGAGGTGGCCTTTCTGTGTGCCTTCTGAGTTTGTATGTTCTCCCCCTGTTACGTGGGTTTACTCCGGGAACTCTGGTTTCCTCCCACAGTCCAAAGACATATAGAGGTTGATTGAGAATTTGGGGAAATTGTCTGTAGAAATGAGTTCATGTGCAAATGGTTGTGTGTCTTTGTTTGCACTGCGACAGACTGGCCTCCTGTCCAGGGTGTCCTTCACATCTCACCCCAATAAACTGGGATAGACTCCAGCCCCCCCACTACCCCTATAAGGGAATAAGCGGTAGAAAGTGGATGAATTATATGTAATGTTCGTGTGTGTGTGTTACCTAAAAAATTAATTGGAGTTTTCCTATCATGGTTTATTATTGTATTGACATTGTCTACATCAAAAGTTTATCCATCATTTGTGCTCGAAAATAACAAAACCGTCTGACAGAGTGATTTTAATTATGACGTTCTGCTCATACAATACCTGGCCTTATATTACGGCTTTAAGTAGCTCATGGTGTTTTCAGACACTCTCAGTGGGGTTTAGCGTAAATTATGTCAAACCTCAATTTGTTCCCACAAAGGTCGAGACACCAGCACAATTGAGTTCCAAATATAAGCTCAGACATTATTGCCGTCGTCCTGTCAGGTAATTAAATGGCACAAAAACAAGACCCTGGGACAGAATTCAGGCAAACAGATTTACAGCCATCGTTTGTTGACGCACATTAAATCAGCCATATGCAGGAGGAAATAGGACAGTGCTTACTTTGGCCAGCTGACAGATGAATCTGGGTTGGAGTCTGTGTTTGAAATCCCTGCAAGCAAACAAATCATAGGAATGAAGCAGACGCCTGTGACTACGAGGGAATGTTGATCCGTGCCACAACTATGTCGTCAATGTGGAACGTGTGGATAAAAGATCAGCTTAAAAAAAGTCAACCGCTGAAAAACCTTAATAAAAGTAGAAACCTAGCTTAGCATTTAGCACAAAACTAGCTTAGCAGTTACTTTATTGGTAGCACAAAATGAGTATTTAATACTCAAGGCTTAAGAAAAAAGTGTTTTACTTTTACTAAGGATGTATTCAATAAAAAGAAATAAGGCTTAAATATGGTAAACAAAAACTACAAGTGGGACCTCTGGGTCAAAAGCTAACATATGTCTCCAGTTAATTACTCAATAAAATAAGCCTTTTGGTCTTTAGGGCAACTAATGTAAAAACCCAACTCTACTGACTCACTCACATGTTTCAAAAGTTGAAGTCTTCCTCTCCAAGATGCAGTAAGTATTACTTTATAAAGTTCTCCCCCGTCTGAAATCTCAGCGAACGAGAGGTTATGAGAGCTGAGTCCATTATGATGCAATAATGGCTTCACTCCTCCTCCAGCCAGTTGTAATCACGTCCGCTTTGTTTATATAATGAGTCCTTTGGAGGTGAAGATTTTCAGGATTGATTATACACAGTGACACACTTTGATGCTTGACCAATCAAAGCAGATTGGTTGGGTTATATTAAACAAGATTTTATCTCCAGAAAAACAAAGGGTCTCCGATGGGCGGGGCTTAAGTATATTTTCTAAAATAGTTTTTAAGAAACAGACACATAGTGATGATACAATATAGTCCAACATCTATTTACTTTACACATTAGTTGATCTTTAAACACTTTGAGAACCCAGAAAGAAAAAAGTCTTATGATTAATCGTCAAATATTTGCCTACATGACTTATTGTCATGTTAATTTGAATCAAAGTAACTGTGACCAAGACAATTATCTCAAGTGAAGCTACATTCACTGAACGCAATCTCATGACCGACTGTGACAATTTCCTGCTGGACTAGTCGCTTAATTGGGACTTAATGAGGGGGAAAGAATTTCCTTTAACTGTCTTATTACATTAGATCATTAGAACGACTCTATACCAGGTCACCGGGCGTAATGACTCATAATTATATAGATATATATTAACTGTTGGTATTAATCTGCACCGTATACTTCATAAGCCTTCTAAAATGAACATTGGAAAAGGTTCAATCCTGAGAATATGTTCCACTGTTCTTTTATAACTGACCTTCATGATCCTGTCACTGGAAATCCGTCAGCGTTTAGGTGTGACAGCCTTCACAGTCCACTCCTCTTAATGAACCGTCATCTGTGATTAACGACCACGTCCGAGCCACTTTTGTTCTTTCTTACTTTCCGTGTGTCAACGCCCCGTTCTCGCCGCACAAGCTCCGGAGAATATTCTTCTGCCGCCTCCGTCGATGAAAAGACCATTTTGATGAAACCTCGGAGACGTTTTCAGGAGGTTTTGTCCTTGAGGTTGTTTCTTTCAACTGCACTGGAAAGTCATAATAAAGTAAGATTGTCGACTTGAGAACAAGAGCTGTTGAAATTAATTTCACTCATTCATTCTTATTTGTAAGCATCTTATTGTGTGTCAAGGGAACTGTTGACATGTTTCAAAACTGAGCAGAAACATCAGGGTTTGGCTTTTTGTAAAGATTCTAATTAGATTTATAAGATCTCACTATTTTGCAACTTTCCTTTTCATTTCAACTTTAGAAATTTGTTAGAAACTTGTCATTTCAGGAAGTTGAGATAAATTATGGTAAATGAATTAACTAATACTGATTGAATAAAGAACCTTGTATTGTAAAAGAATGCGCATGCTGTAAGACAATGGCAGTTTAATAATACACAGCCAGAAAATAATGGTTTAAATCTTACACAGTGCTGCGTTAAAATCCCTTTCATTTTAAGTAATCTTAAGGTACAGAGCCCCAGACATTACACGGTAGAAAAAAACATTAATTTTATTTTAGTTTTTTTTTCTTTTACCATGTTCTGACTGGTCCTCCGTATAACAGTATTATTAAAACTTTCATAATTGGTTTAAATTATATCATCCAAAGAGTATAATTTTCATAACAGCAGGAAACATCTCCATGATATTGGTTTAAAAATAATCTCTTACAGAAGAACAATAAGCAGCCTTGATTGATGGAAAATAGCAAATGTAAAAAAAAAAGTCAAATGTATTTTAATAGTATGTATCTTTGCGTAATTGTTGCCTTCTTATTTTTTCGTTTTTTCGTTTACTGTTACAAGATATTTTCTTACAAAATTCACATCTCCTTTTCCCTCTGGGTTATTGCGCCTCCAGACTTTCAAAAGAATAGAGAGATAAAATACAAAAGCGTTTGGAAAAGGCAACACCAAAATGTATTTTTTGTACGAGAAAAATGGTGACGGCGGCAGACAATTTATGTATGAATTTGTAATGGGGTTTTTTCGGGCTTCCTTTTTAAAAATGAGCTTGTTTGAAGCTTTAAAAAAGTTTTCCTCACCTGTGGACAAAAATTTGGACAAACTTTTTTGTCCAAATTTATCAAAATGATAAGATGATGACATGTCGACAAAACTTAACAAAACATACAGATAAATGTAACTTAAACAGTGAATGTTCACATCTTTTATGAGGTTCTTGTAAATTGTCTGATTTGTGAATGATAAGACGACGTTAGAGATTGGTTGATGCGCTGCTATGGGGGCGTGGCTTCAGGGGAGAGTCTGAAGAAAGTGTGCTATACCCTTCCAACAACTACTGGTGGGAAATAACATCAAAAATACATTTTTTTAAAAACAAATCTGACACAAGGTGATCCAAAGTGAGTTCCAGCCAAAGCGGTGAAGGTGTCAACTCCAAACCCTGAACCAATCTGTTGAGGAAACATCTGAGAAACTCTAGAAATCATAGCCGTCGTGAATGTGTGTTAAATATGTGACTATGAAAGGTAGTTTCTTCCTTGTTGTTCTGTCCATCATTCCTGGTGGTTTGTTTGCGTCATGTTCTTCTACATTATCTCACTGGGATGTCTGTGCTCACGGGAATCATAGAAGTTGTCATCGTGGCAGCAGTTAACACGACAGCCTCATCTGTTCGCTTGTATCCTCACAACACATTACCTGAAAAAACACCTAAATTGGCTCAATGGCTGCGCCGTTGTTCAGAAGCAGAGAAGAAACACTGATTAAGCTCGACCACCTGCTCCTCCCGTGAAGTATTAAACCTGAAAACAACCTGTCTGCGAAAAGCACACTCGGTCCTCGGGAGGACAGGAACCATATGAAAGAACCTCACACGCTCACGGACGGGTTCTATATTTCATTTTGTAGTTTCAGTTCAAAGTCGATCATTCATTACCGCGCGACGAGTTAGCATGCAGCTAAATGGAACACACGGATCTATACATCATCTCAGTTTTCTCTGTCGCGCTTTCTTGATATGAACCTCTCGCATTTCTGGAGAAGCTATTTTCTGCCGCTCAGCAGCAATGAAAGTTCTTGCACTGACAGCTGTCTGTGGTCGGCCCTGACCTCTGACCTCACGTCTGCCAGTGGTCCGACTAGATCTACTTGCACTGCATTGTTGTCCATCACGGTGGAGTGTGTGTACGTGTTGTGTTGTTAATTTGTGATTCTTACCAGCACAATACTTGAGCACTCATTTCTCTCACTGTAAATCACTATATCATTGGCAAACATCATCGTCCCTCTTATGATTATAATTATAAAACATGTTCGCAGTTTAAATATAGAGTCTTAACCCATTTCATTCCTGCTTAAAATTGTGATTTTATTCATCCAACATCATCTGTGACAGAGTGGCAACCTGTCCAGGGTGTCCCCCGCCTCTCGCCCAGTGAAACTGCCCCCCCATAAAGGAATAAGTGGTACAGGAAATGAATGAATATTATCGACTATAATGATCACTCTAATACACTAATCACTTTATTGATTCAATAATAGGAATAGGAAACACAGAATAAAACAATGAGATGGTTACTGGTAAAAAATATATATATATATTTTTGAACAGGCCCTTGGACGGCCTACTCCTTTAATGTCTGTGGGCATGACTTTGTTGACCACTGCTCTATAGAATTTAAAAAAATTCTCAAGAGCGCACATAATATTTTGTTGGAAGAAAAGTTTGATAATGCTTGTAAATCTTGAAAAACAAAAACTAAGCGAAACACTGACATAAAGCTAAAGTTTTGATTTTATATTGTTTCATTTTATTCAAAGACCCTCAATATCACTATTCAAAAGTTTTGGTATTGTTGTACGGTGTCCTTGAGTGCCAAGAAAGGCACCTTCAATAACCTTACAAACCAACAAGTTTTGTGATAGACAGAGCAGAATAATGTCAGTATTTTACAACATGTTTTATTTTGCCTCTGAGTGACTGAGTGTGTGTGACACTGTAAATTATCATTGTCTCTACAGTTGTAGTTCAGAGCTAAATATGTCGATATTTTATATTCCAGAGCTTCACAACTACAATATCTCTGTCGAACTTTTCTACGTCCGACATCGGTCGTTCTTTTAAAAGTGCTGCCAGTGTGAAGGGACGGTGTGTGACATGACGAGTGCTGTGGTTGTCTTTTGTTACTGCAGTGTTTGTAGCTAATCGTACCCTGTTGTTGGTCTCAAACACAGCAGATTTTTTTTCTGTGATAAACGTTTTATTCTTCGCAATAAGAACACACACAAAGTGCCCCTGCGACTAGAGCCATGGTTACCAACATAGTTACTACAATTGTGTTTTCATCTGACGGTGAAAATATATCCCTGATGATTCCTCTGAAGGAGCAGCAGACGATGATCTCACAGCGACACGAGCCAGATGCACATTGAACCGAGCTGCAACATTTGACGAGTTTCTTCTTCACACTGCCTTCCAAGGGCGATTGAAATGTTTCATTTTATGTCGGTGCATTTATTCAAAGCAATATTTTATTTAAAATCATTTAATTAAGCTTGCAAAAATCATTGTTTCTTTGACTTTAGTTTTTCTGTCCAACAAAGAGTTCATGTCATAGACAGCATTTATCTTCCTGTCTATTCGTCTGTCTCTGTAAGGAAAACCTCTGAATACATTTTGGAATTAACTCTCAGGGTATGTTGAGAATTGTGCAAAAAGTAGCAGATGATTCCATTGTAGTGGTGTTCTGGGTTACATCTGGATCCAGGGAGGTTTTGAAGGATTCCTCATTCACTTGTGTTATGTAAGTGATGCTTAGCCTCCATACTCCGATCAGACTTCATAACACAGCATACGATTGAATCAGTAAAATGAATCAATTTTAATTTGTCGTTGTTGTTCAACATTGTTTTAGGCTTGTTAAATGTCTTTGTTAATACAATTGGTACATTGGGAAGACGCCTTGTCTGAGAATCAGCAGTTTGTCAACTAGAGTTCTGGCTGCAAAGAGAACCGAAGTCATGAACATACTGAGCCACACGGCATTAAAAAAAACTGGTTCAAAAAGCAGCTGGGTGTCACACACTACTTTAACTATGGACACACACTGTGGGGCTGAACATTTCTGTCCATCCGTGGCTGACATAGCCTCAACTAAACTGGTTTCATGGCCCATCCATGTGGCTAAACAGGAAGACTGCACTCCCACTGTATACCAGACTTGTTCCCAGTTGACAATGTTTTCATGAGCTGCCAAACACTTTGTTGTTTTTGATTATTTGATTGTACGTTGGGTTTTTACAGTCATGTTGAATAAACATCTTGACAGGGTAATGTTTCTATTTCCTGGCATTTAACTCAGCATGAGACTCTTTAGCTCCCTTTAGTACTTTTTACTTGTTTCATTTGCTTTTAAACTTAACTTTAATTGTTTTAAACGGTTTCTATGTTGTGCTATATTTTATGTTCTTGTGCCAACTTCTGTTGTTTATAAGTGCTCTATAAATAATGCCTAATTGACTTGAGTTGAGTTTGTTTTACAGTATTTATATCTTCTAAAGGTGAGGAAAACTACACTTTGGCCAAATTGGCCAAAATATGATGTAAAGTGAATAAAGCCTGCAGGCTCACCAAGAGTCAGACGTGTATCTCCCTGGTTATTATTGATGAGACAGCAGGGGGCGCTGATTGTCGATGGAGCCAATATGGTGGACGAAATATTAACAACCACAGAAACATTCCTGATCCTGAAAAATGCATCGAAAAAACAAGTCCTGCTAACATCGATAGTTTGATTTATTTAATAAGCAGATTTAATAAAACAGAAGAGCGTCTGTTATTAATTCAAAATACAGAATGATAGTGACCAAATCAAGTGACTTAAATGCACATAAAATCATTTGCTAATGTTTACTGATATAAGCTTTATGCATATTGTATAAACGTCTATAGTAGGAGATGCACATGAGAACAATCTAGCCCTTGTTGCTGATCCCTGCTCTGTTGTCTGAATGTATATTTGGCAGGACTTCTTACGTCATATTCCAGTTGAGTTAATGAAGGATTGTTGCAGCTTTAACGTTGATCTTTGATTCTTCTGAGATACTGCAGGGGAAAATGCTGCAGGCTGCTCTGGAGAGCTGCTGTGTTTTCATCAAGCCCTCAAAAGCCGGATGTATACAAACATATAAAACATGTCCACTGAATAATGGAAGAAAAATGGATTCTCTTGATCCTGTATTATTCAAAAGAAAGAGCAGTTGCTGTAAACTGGTGTATGAGGTTTATTAGAGGTGGAAAATGTGCTTCATTACACTTTCTAAAAGCTTTTTTTACTTAGCTTTAGTGGCTTCTTGTGTAAAAAATGCATAATTTAGTGTAGAGGTTCAGTCTTCTCGTAGGCGTCAATCTCTTTTTTTCTTGATTTGATTGGAAGGCAGTCACTGGAGTGATTGAGATTCTCATAGTGTGACCGATGAAGAGCGACGCCAGGAATGTGTTTGCTTAACCATCCACACTTTTTTGTATATTTTTCTCTTTTCAGCAAACACTTAAAAAACACTATTATGAGTCATAATTTAGCCACGGATCTGTATAATCCCATGTGTTGGATTATTTTGGTTTTACTCTCAATGCCAAGTTGAGGTTCAGCTAGTCCTACCCTTCAGGAAGGCTTTTGTATTTTACATAAATCTGAGACTGACGTCCTGTCAATCTCTTCTCTCTCTCTTGCTGAAATATGAATGATTAACTGCATTTCACAACATGGAGGAAAAGTTTCGTCAGAACTGGAAAAAATATACTGACGGTAAATACAACTTTGAATCAAAAATATTCTGGAAAAGCGATTCCACTAATTTCATTGTCTTTTTTAAAATAGTTTGAGAAATTAAATAAAATATTGATTTTCGTTCGTCTAAAGCCTCTCCGGCTTCAGACAAAGCGGACCGATACAAGCAGTTGCTTATCTATGCAAAGAGAATTGTGTCGATCCATATATTATCCTGGAGAAAACCAAAAAAACCTTGATTAAGCCTCATAGTTGTGCAGCTTTGGACCATTTAAACAGACCAAGAACGTCATGATCTTGTAAAAAGCCAGAATACATGGTGAAGTTGAACAGAAAATCATGTCTTCAAACTCCTGGCACTAAAATATGTTTGAATGTAATCAAGATGATTTAATATTCGCCAAAACAAATGATGTGAAACCAATCTGTGATTTGTTATTAAAGACTATACAAACCCTTTAAAAGAGGAAGAGGCACGGAGCAGCGGAACATACTCTTGAAATAGAAGATGTTTTTTCTTTACCCCTTTACTGGCAAACCAGAGAATATGAACATCGGAGGATACTTCAATAAAACTTATGGTGCATGTAATGTGTTGAGAACTTACATGACATTAGAATTCAGAGACTATGCAAGTCCCAAAGTTGCCTTCTTGATAATATGTTCATGTTGTTGTTGTTGTTCTGACTCTTGGTTCTAATTTCAGTCATTTCCTATCAGCATATATATTCATATAATAATATAATTCATATAAATTCTACATTTAAATGTGAATAGTGTTTAAAGAATAGCGAGAGCAAGTGCAAATACAAATGTAAATGTGTCGTCAGCTCCCTATAGTGTGCTTAATATCGCATAACTACCATTATTTATGACGATTGCAAAGCTGGTCCTGAAGACATAGTCGTACACTTGTGCTTCGGAGTCAGTTCTCATCTATTTACGGTTCATTTCAGTTGAGCTACAAATCTCTCTGAACATAATCACATTTTGCATCATCATCCTCAACTCATACAAAATGATAAAAAGCTTATTTTTGCTGTATTTTCACTTGTATCTACTGCGATAGTCAATAAGACAGTGCTGGAAACTTTCCATGTTGACATAAGACATACTTTTTCTGTCAGAACAGAAAGACTAGCTTTAGCCAATAAATGATGAAAAGTGGGTTAAAAAAAATCACTAACACTTTCATACTATTCGTTCTCACTGTACGGCATTGATACATTCTGATTGTGATTATTTAATCACATATTCTTCTGCTTCATTTGTTCCACTCTATGCTATCAGATGCTCAGAGCTCCTCCTCTCTCCTCTGTACATTTGCTCAAAATGGTGGTTTTCTCCTTTAATGGCCAATTTAGCCGTCGTACCTCTCTTAATAAATACACGTTGTGCAGCTGTTTCCTGACAGCAGCTGCATGTGAATTGACCCACTGAGGCTGAGGAATGACATGCTGGCTTGACGTGTGGAAGTAGAGAAGGATAATAAAGGATCTAATCGACTTAATTTACACTGAAAATCGTCTTTACTCCGTCACAGCTTACATTTGGACGCTTTCAAACTGACACTTGTTCTCTGCTGAGACATCACTCTTGCTGCTGCATGTGGCTCAGCTGATGACGGCCCTCCCAAGAAAATACTTTATGTGTAGTTTACACGACAAATACATCAGAAACTCTTGTCACAACAGATGAAGGATCTGATCTAATTTTAAAAAAAGAAGCTTTTAACCTGTTAGACAAAATGTCAACTCAAAAGGCTGGTACAGTGACGCCATCACAATCTATCATCTCAGCAGATAAATAGCCGTGTCAGCTGGAGTTTGACCTGCGACCTGATGCAAAACACCCTCGACATTTATAACTGAATATTGAATATGCTCAACCCTGACTAACAGCTTCAAACTCTCTTGTTTTTTAAGTCTCGTATTCTTGGCCTCAAGTCAAAAAATTGGCACATACTGTATGTATTTGAGATCATCTTAAAATAAGAAGAAACAGGTATTTGTATGTATTAATTCTGGTTCTACCTAATGACCTTGAACTGTTTTATTGTGGTACATGGTGGACAAAAATCTGCTTTAGAATGGCTTGGGTATCACCAAGCTCCATAGTATTACTCTGAAAAGCTTTGCCATACCGCACAGCTGTGTAGTATTAATCCATAATATTGCTCCACGAGGCTTAATAGTATTATGAGGCTCCTTAATATTACTCCATGAGACTTTGTAGTATTATTCTACAAGGCTCAGTAATGCCACTCCAAGAGCCACGCGGTATTACTTTGTAAGGCTCCATAGTATTACTCCACAAGGCTCATTAGTACTACTCCATTAGGCTCTGTAATAAAACTCTTTGAGGCTCTGTAATATTACTCTACAAGACTACGTAGTATTATTCCATAGGGCTCAGTAGTATTACTTCACAGGCTCAATAGTATTAGTCCACAAGGCTCAGGGGATAGACCAAGTGAGAGTATATTTTTCATTGTTTTTATTCTCTGGTCCATCTGCGACTCTTTGATCAGAAGAAAGTTGACTTCATCTAAAGTACTGTTGATGCATCTCGTCTTAACAGAAGCATCAGAGTTTCCTTCTTTAAGGAGACAAAAAGAGAGAAAAAAGTTTACTTTTACTAACAAATTATTTTGCTTGTCTTTTAATATAAAGACCAGAAAATGTAGAATAGAAACAAGTTGCTCTGCAAAGAGTAAAACACTTCAGAGAAACACAAACTAAATAAAACCACGTCATATATATATATCTTTTTTTTTTAATTACACAAATAAGTGATTCACCAGCACTGATGACCCAAGACTCTCAATGACTTCGTCCAATTGTTTTCAAGTGTGACATGAAACTCTGCCAAAAAACCTTCTTATTTGTTTTTGTGAGCAATTTCGTTTAATTATTTTAGAACTTTTTGGGAAAAAGGCAAGTCAATTGATCGATAGCATTGGATGTGTTTTCGTGTGGACTTGGTATTAAATTAACCAAATTCTGTAACTTTCAGAGACAGTGATTCATTTTTGCTCAATACCGCACAAGTTAAAATTCTGAAAACAACTTTAAGTTTTTGGCTTTTGGCCACTTGGAGTATTTCACAGTCATCCCCCAAATTAATTAATCTGGAGGTTTGAGAGTTTGCACAGACTCTCAATGAGGGCTGGTTTCCAATTTGGCCAGTTGGAGTGGAGGAGGCGGGGAAGGAAGTCTCTAGCTTCACAGATGTGCACTGTAAACAAGTTGGTGGCGAACAGAGCGATGCATATTAATATGAGGAGGACCTTCAACACCACAAGTCATCTTAGTTCTATTTAAAGAGAGGAAGAAACAGAGTGTTCCGAGGCAACAGGTAGAGAAACCAAGAGAGGAATGAGTTTTTTTTGTCCTTGTGAAGTCATTTTAAAGCAGAGCTTCATCGTATAATTCCTCTGAAATTATTCACATAAACATGCTGACAATGCGGTTTCTAAAAATATCAAGTGGTCATCTACGCCCGCGAGTGCGGCGTCAATACTGGCCATGAACTTTTAAGAAGTTCCAACTCATTAACTGACTTGGACGCGTTTTAAAATGAATGGATTCATTTCCCAGCACAGCTTGAACTCTTTAAACACTTCCCAACGTTGATAAATGGCGTCCTCTGTGAAGCAGAGTTAATTGAAATCCCCAGATAATTCATCTTGTTAAGCAGTTTATGTGCATTGTAAGCAAGACCCCTGCAGTATGGCATTTTTTAAATGTGTTTAAACGTACGAAAGGTCAAATAATACGTCCTCTGTCCGGGTGTCGTGACTTTCATGGACTTTTAAACATTACAGACGGACAAACTAATCACAAGAAAATGTTTTTTAATTGGAATGAAGCTCATTTTTGAAGATCTCTATTTGCACGAAGACAATATCATCATCTGTGTACAAGCTGGGTGAGGAATAAAGATTAAATAAAGATAAATAAAAAGTATATAGCTTTGATTATATAGTTTAGACAAAACATATTTTTTAAAAACCCACATAGAATTTGTTGAAAACTGCACCGTGAAACAAAATACTAATGGCTAAAACATTGAAAAACAAGATATTTATCAAATTAAAGTTAAACAAAAAAAACCTCAGTTGTATAGTCTCATGATGACTTACTTAAGTTATTGTTTACCTAAACTTTGTCTCTTTCCTTCAATAAACACATTTCTTTGAGCGATAATCTGAGTCTAAGATGAAGGGTTTTATGTTGCCAGTGTTTTATCTGCAGCGACATTGAAACACAAGACACTAGTGTTGTTACAAATAAGCTGATAGCTTCTGAATGGATTTAGGTTTGAGTTACGCTCTATTGCTTTTTCGTCCATGAATCAGAGTAATAATGTTTTCATGCCTGAGACACGGAGAATCCGTCCTTGACAGTAAATGTCTGTTATTTTTCTACCTCGCCAAACCTAAAAATACATACATTTTTCTTTAGCTTAACTGTTGTTGTCGCTCCGACCAGCGCAGGCACAGGTTTCATTATGACAGAGGACGCTTACAGAAGTTGACTGATGAGGTCAAAACTTCTATCGACAGCATTGGATTCCATTGACAGGCCTGTTTATTGATGAAGACATGTAAAGGTCAGAGTGCTCCGGGAGCATTTTAAATGCCCATCAAACCCCTTTAGGCTCCAATAAGTACTTCAAGGTTGTGAAGAGACGACTGAATACTTTAACGAATCACAAATTACTTTCTTGAGCACTGAAACATCATATTTTTTTAAAGTAAAGCTTCATAAAACTGATAATGTAAAAACGTTTTTGGCTAATTTAATTTTAACTTCACCCCGTCTTTTAATTTCTCATTTATTTCTTGTCTTTTGATATGAAGTAAAAAGAAGTGTGTTAATATTTCATTTACATGTGTTATCATCAGTTGTGTAAGCATTTTTAATGAGAATTTTTAAATAAAATGAAACAACATACAATATAAACAAGTATTGGCAGTTTGTTTGTATTATTTAATAATGACACTTTTGTTAAAAACAATTTCATTTTTAAGCTTTTTTCAGGCAATGTTAGTTTATATGTGTATATTTTAATAGATTATTATTCCCATCAAACTAACGCTTTTAAATCACCAGTTTATTTTTTTACTTTTCATTTGCAAGCCCCATCATATTTAAAGTGCCCCCTTATTCATTTAATAGTTAATTAAAGATAGAGCTCAAAATACTACAAATAGTCAAGATAAAGTTCAATAATCTCTATGTATTTTTAAATACAGTTGGAAAAATTGAACAACAATATCTGTTCACGTTGGATCTGGTTTCTACAATCTGTATGTGTAAGCATGTCTTCATTCCTCAACCATGTGTGTCAGCATTATCTTATCTCATTCTTACCTCCCCACTTACGAACCCCACTCCACGTATGTGTCGCCATGGCAACTGAAGGATAACAGCATTTCGAGTCAACCTTCCCAGGTGACAAAACCTAACCTGTCGTGGGTTTTTTCTTTTTATCTTTCAAAGAGGCTTTAACAAGACGAGAGGCGTCAGAACCGCTAATGAAGATAAGTGTGGACGCAGTACGTGTCGCCATTTTAAATGAAAGGTGGAACATCTACCGGGACTTCTCAAATGGAATTAATATACTCTGATGTGAAATTTTCTTCTTCTTTTTTTGATCAGTGGATGTTTTCAACCAAAGAAAAAAAAAAAAACCTTCAGCTGACATTTATGTGACCTACTTTGAAGAAGAAAAAAAAAGTCTCCCTCCGGAACAAGGGTAAATGGTGTGAGAGCAGAGAAGACAAATTAAAAGTGAGCTGTCATGTTTAATGAAATGAACCAAAAAAAAAAAACTTTATTAGACATGTCTGTCTCGATCTCTCATGTACATTTCAATTCTCTCATCTGAACTTCAAACACGGCAACATCAACACCCTGACGGTGACATTCGGGGTTCACATTTCAGTTGTTGTTTTTTCTGTTTGGAGATAAAGTAAACAAGGGAATACCACGTTGTTCGGAGATCTATGATTAATCTGTCGGTGACACCTTTCTTTTCCTTTGTACCCTCGTGGTATCTGGAGGTCTTGTACATGTGTAACCTAAATAATGAGTTTGCAATACAAAAACAGAGATTTTTAAAAGAAATATAACATAAATAACAACTTTTAATAGAGTGAAATGTCACGTACAGTCGTCGTTGGTGCTTTTGCATGCTCGGTTATATTTAGAATTTAACAAAGAAGCCATATATACAGTATATATTTACATTTAGCATACATTTTCTTTCACCAGACTTGACTGGTCATCGGTTCGTCACAGGCCACAGAGAGACAGACAGAAACCGGGAAGAAACCCGAGAGAAAATGAGAGAGAACTCATTCAAGAACCGAAAAATCTGCCTCAGTAATTAGAAATAATGAGAACTAACAAGACAAAAGCTGCTTGAATGACAGTTGGACAAGAGGCTGGGAAGAGAACTGTGTGTGTGTGTGTGTGTGTGTGTGTGTGTGTGTGTGTGTGTGTGTGTGTGTGTGTGTGTGTGTGTGTGTGTGTGTGTGTGTGTGTGTGTGTGTGTGTGTGTGTGTGTGTGTGTGTGTGTGTGTGTAATCACTCCTCTGACCATCCAAAATCTGTCTCCAAGCCTTTTATCGCTACACATGTCAGTCACAAACTCGTCCCGATGTGTTGCTGCCCGGAGGAGCAGAACCAGCAGCCATTGAGCCAGGCAGTTGAGGGATGTGGCGAGCGCCAGCTCCCAGCGGGTGGCCAGTTTGAATCCCGTCCCAGACAAACACAAAGTGCCAGAGAACCCGGGATGTTGCATTGCATGACTGGGTTTTATGTCAACACTTTAATTGAATAAAAGTGCCACTCGCAAGTTTATTAAAAAAAGCTGTCGCTTCTTCGACTGGAAAGGGTTCTAATAAAAATACCGGTCGCCCTTTTTACTTTGGTTTACATCCTTTTCGTTAAGTCACTTTTAACACATTCACATGTGGGAAAAAAACTCTTATTTTTTTGTTGTGTACTTGGAGATTTACATAATTTTGGTTCAATCTTAAGTGTTACAGGTTAATTATCAGATCATCAGATCTATTTTCAACTAGAAGAGAAAAAAAAGAGGTTGGTTAAAAAAAAGAGAATTTGGAATAAACAAGTCAGCTTAGTCATGCTCTTAAAAAATGACTTTTAAAAGTTTAGTTTAATATTGAAATCGACATACATATTATTAAGAACTTAAATTAGTACAACAATTTAATACATTTTCCAAGAGCTCCGATCAGGCTCAAAAAGCATTACTTTCGTGGAAAAAAAAATAGTATAAAAACATCAACAGTTGTGAAACAAATTAAGATTTCATTCATTATAAGAAGTGAGTAAACAATATTCAACTGCTGTTACCACAAATTCAAAGAAATGACGGCTCATTTTGATGACTTAGTGAGCGCTGCTAAATACATAGTGTACTTTTTGTAACGTTTTTATTTCATCTTTGGTGTTTCCACTATTCTAGCACTATTCCCCTTATTATTAGTTTTCAATGACTTACTTTTCAAAGGGTCTTCCTGAGGCCCAGCCGCAGATTGAAATGACATTTTAAAATCAGAATTAACTTACACTTTTAATTAGTGATTCACGATGAACGAAACAAGTTGATTCATATCTGCTTGATTTATAATGAAATGCTTTCAAATGAGTTCATGATTGTATTTGTCTTGCAGTGGTTTGGTGACCTGGTGACTCCAGTCTGGTGGGAAGACGTCTGGTTGAAAGAAGGTTTCGCTCATTACTTTGAGTACGTCGGCACAGACTTCCTCTTCCCCAAGTGGAACATGGTGAGTGATCCTGTTTTTATCTTACAAATCCTGTGTGGACACTATGGACCAATTATGCTCGACTATAGTGAACGCTCGATAGAAACACCCTGATCGTGAGTGAGATGCTTCAATAATGAGATGTGAGACGCAATATTTGACAACATGGTCCCACTTTGGCAGTGAATTAAAAAGCAGAAAAAGAAAGTTATTTAACCCTTGGGTGAAAACAAATATGTTTGTGGTATCCCTTGTGTTGTCTCTGGGTCAAGGTGAACAATCTTCCTGAAATACAATTTCAGTGGTGGAGGTTGACACAGAGACAAAACAAGGGGTTACCCCAAACACATTTGTTTTTGGGCGTCTGGGTCACCTTGACCCGAAGGGTTAAGCGTTCACAAGTTTAACAGAAAAACTGAAAATACCTTTCTGATTTATTTTCTAATTCTATTCTACAATTCTAATAAAACCATTTTTTTTTTATCAATTTACCCAAAGATTCAGAATGGAACGCTGCTCTCTCATCGTATTGTTCCCTCATCCTCAAAAAAAACTCTATTCTTTGCTTTTAGAATCTGTTCAAATTGTAATAATTGTTCTGATTGTTCAGTAGTTATGGTACAGACTTTTGTGCGTAACTCTTGACAAAGGTGAATCTGTTCTGGTTGTAGGACCACGGTAATGACAGATACCATATATATGGGACTATAATACGCACCAAATTGTTGGATGCAATGATTACTTTTACTGGACTTTAACCCTTGTTTTTTCTCAGGGTCAAGGTGACCCAAATGTGTTTGAGGTATTCCTTGCGTTGTCAACACAAAGATAGGATTAAGTGATAGTACTGTTAATTTGTGCTTGTACAATGAAAATAATTTTTTGAGAAAATGAAAGGATTTGAAGTGCGCCTCCTAGACTGAAAGTTACGGTAAAGGAGTGCAACTATGATTCTTTTCTTCTTGTTTATTCTGATCTAATGACATCTTCTTGATCGTAGTACTATCTTAAAACTGAAGCGAGACTTGAAGCCAAAGGTTTCCAAGATCAATAGATGTTTAACCAACACAAGCTGGTCCGCCGTAAGAGCCACTGCTGTTCCTGAAGGGATGATGTACTGCACAGGAAAGTGAATTATTCAGAGAGCCATACTTCCGAAAAGATCAAGGTCTGTTAACGTGTGCCAGTGTTGTTACCATAGAAACCCCTCATCTTCATTGGCTTTGTATCAATAACTAGCATCTTCAACAGCAAATTACAAATGGCCCCATAGGTGAGTCAAGGCCTGGTGTTTTTTATCTGGAACAGGACATAAAAGGGGAGAATAAAACTGTAAAACATTTTATTGCAGCTAATGTTACATCCCGCACGACCGCTGGGTTTAGTGGGTCCCGACTGGCTCGTAGATGTGAGTGGATAACAGCTGATCCATTCACTCTAGACCTTGTATTTACATTGTTATGTGGGGGGAAGTACGCCGAAGGGACACTTGTAAAATGTGGACTCATCTTTCAGTCAATCAGGTTCAGGAGGTCTTACCTTTATGGTCTTCGGGCGCTGAGGCAGGCGAGGTAATTAGGTCCGTGGTCTACACTGAGGACCAGATGTCTCCACAACTTGCTCGTCTGAGAAATGGTAAAGTCAGAAAAAGGGGGCCAGCAGAGGTCTCATGAGGCCGACCCGCTGTGGGGGGTTCGTTATCTCCACATTTCATGTACTTGAATGGTCCATGGTTTTTCTTCACAAGGGATATTCATGGGGACTATTTCAGGACCACATTCCAGGTCACATTTATTGATAAATCTGGGTCAAAAGTACCTTTTTATTATCTTGGGATTTAGATCTTTATAGAGTCGATTACAGGCCTTGATGTTACCAATCTCTGAGTCAACGCTTACCTTTGTAGAACAGATTTTCTGAGCACTGGTCTGGATAAAAGTATGAAAGGAGTTATTAGGGATAATAACGTGGTAAACGATTTTTCTTTGTTGAGCCTTCAGAAGGTACGTTTTTAACAGTTCCAGTAGGATTTGATATGAGACAACTGTTGAAAATGTAACTACAAAGAGTCAGAGAATTTAATGTTTATTTTATTGTGACTTTAACAAATATTAATGAGTGGGACGTCTGGCAGTCGACAGATGTCTCAGAGTAGGACTGGAGACGCGTAAAGCCAGAGGTTTAGCTGGAGCAGATGTTGGAGTCAGATGTAATTATGATCCATCAGCAGTTTTGGATCAAAAGGAGAAAGACGTGCTAGAGACGCAAACTGCCAAGTGCTTGGACTTAGGTATAGATAGATTTGAAAGAACGACTTTTTTAAATTGCAACGCATTGGTGAAAGTGACAGAAAGTTGTCGTTTTTTTTTATTCAGTCTGTAAAATAACTCAATAGCAGGTTAAAAAATGTTTTAAATGTTGACCAAAACCAGCTCCTTGTCGGTGGTATCTGCCATCTCTCTGCTTTTATACTTACTATTAATCTTCCTTTTATGATAAACTATAAGTTTGTTTCAACAATTCTCAACAGGAGTAAGTTTTTGGCGAACACTGTAGGACCGAAATGATAGTCCGCCCACCTCTCTGTGCCTTGTTTTCTGCCACGGAACGTCGTCATTTTTAAATGTTACTCTCATGAAAAAAGGGGGGAAAACAGCTTATCTTCTGCAGGCACGCACAGTCTGTTTCTGAGCGACATGGCATTTTTAAATCCCTGTTACCAGCGTTCCACACCAGCGAGCTCTTTAATAGAAACAAAGTGTTTCTCCAATAACAACGGTGATAAAGTGGCCAGAGCCTGATAACGAAAATGTATTCTTCAACCAGGTTTTCATTAAAAAGCCAGTTTTCATAAGTGGAGAGTCTCAACAGCGAGGGGGAACCAGATACACGAGAGGAAGTGGCTTCATAAAACCACGGAGTGTCAGTCGCAGAAGGTGAAGCCGCTTTTAGCCCCTCGGGTCAGATGACAAGATCCGGTTAAAATCTATACTGATAATCCAGATCACAGCTGCTTAAACCTTCACCAGGTCCAGATACATACTGTATATTGATATACAGATTTTGATATATATAGAGAGATATATATCGATAGATATATATCGATATATTCAGATATAGATATAGATATAGATATAGATATAGATATAGATATAGATATAGATATGGAATGTTTATATGGAATGCCTAATGTCATAGTTAGTGTATCGATGTAAATATTATATAATGTTCAAGAAATCCATAGAAATATCTAGTTCAGTTCTTATTTCAAACATTTAGGATATTATCTTGTTGTCATCATTATACAAATTGTATACCATTGGTCGTACCAGCCAATAAAATCAAAAAGTAAATTGAGACTCCTATAAACTTTATTTTCCATTATTGTCAGATTAAAGTAAGCATACTTTTATAATGTAAAAAATGTTATCTTTATTTTTATTTTTTTTAATTGTATTCCTGCTAAATAAATAAAGTGTATCTATTGAGAGTTAAATTTAAAATGTGCCTCAATTTTTTTGTTGTGCTTGAGATTTATTCAAATTAAAACCATTTATTTTATTTTAAAAAAGATTTTATTTTATGATTTATACACTTTTGAACAGTCAATAATGTTGTAAATAATCCACAGATCCTATACCTGATCTTCCCTACTGTACCGGCGCACGTGACCCGTGCCCCGAGTCGATCAAATGCAGAATAATTAAACCGTAATGACATCACGTTACACGAGGCAGAGCCGGCTGTCAGGCGTGTTAGTGTTATCTGCAGTGAAGGAGAGCGAGGGTAGGTCAAAGGTAGCCGTCCTCCAACAGATACCCGATGTGAAGCAAATAGAGTTCTAACGGAATATGAAATATTCATGATAAAGCGAGCGCAGGGCGATCAATATTCATCTTCTGCTTTGCCGTGGAGCCTGATTGCGAATGGACAGTTTCCCAATGAGAGGAGCCACACTAAACTCCCGTTTCACCTTTGTGGAGCCCCCTCCGCCCCCCCGCCCCGAGACGCTTTCATCCCACCTGAGAAAGAGTGCGGTGGAACTAGTCTTGTTTCATCCTAGCACTCTTTTTTTGTGGTAGAATTAGATGGTTCATGTTTCATGAGCTGAAAAAGACGGAAGTCTGTCCAAATGTAATCAAAAGAAAGATATTTATCTCTACTTTGTAGTCAGAGCTCGGACAATTTCTCTAGAAAGTCGGTCATATTCATTAAAAATATATATACAGTATAGTTTAAAATACATTATCATGAATGTATTTATTTATAAAGAATCATAACATGATTCTGAAAAATAAAGTATATTTCTCTCCTATTACTCTCCTCTCCCCAACCTTTAAAAAAGAACACTTACTTGATCTGGCTTTTACAAATATACTGTTTTTTAAGTGACAATAGATGACGTCCCTTACAGTCCTGCAGGAGCCTTTCTTAAATAAAATGTTTTTATCTTTTCTCTCTCAATCTAATATTCTTTCTTTTAAAAAAAAATTTATTGATGTCATACTTTTATAATAAGATGCTCATGTTAACAATAAATGAAAAAAGTGGGTGGAAAAGGACACGTTGACATCTTGCTTTTCATTATTTCTGTCATTTCAACGCTTTTATGTTATTTTCTTTATCTTTTGGCTTCATAGCTACTAACCCAGTATGTGATGAGAACCTGGGACATCAATTCATTTAACTCCGTCCTAGACCTAGACTCGGGATTAGAACCAAAACATGTGACTCTGGAGTTTTTCAAATATTTCATGGACATCATTTCTTGACTGTGTATCATTTCAAAACATCAGAATCTCATAACTGAACATGTTTCTGTGGCATAATGCTGACTCAGCTCTTCTGTAACCACTGATGCAACTTACCTTTTGACTCTTATTGTTAACTTACTTCACCTCGGAAGTTTTCAGAAGGCAGCTGCACATTATTTGGAAGCATTCAGAAACTTTACATCTTGAGTTTAATTTTTTTAACCTTTGTTGAGGGCATCTAAAGTCCAACAGCTGTCTGGTCTCACCACTTCATCTCCCCTTTATTTCCACTGGCCTCTCACCTGCTGGACCACATGTGGGTCCATCTGGCTCATGATGACCACATACACCAGCTGGACCTCCACTGTTTGTTTGCTGCAGGTGATTCAGTGTCCGTGTGAATTAAAAGTGATGTTCCATTTCTCTTCCTTAACTAAGCGTTTAAACCTTCATCCAAATGTGCTGCTTGGCTAATCACATGACGGCGGAGTCATCTGGATGTTTTCGTTTGTGTTAATATCAGGAAATCTGTTGGCTCCGTCCATGCCAGTGTCATCCGATAGACATAAGAACATTTGTTTAGTTAATTTAGTTTACACTTTTATTTGAGACCATCAATTATCCAGCATTGGATTGGAATTGGATTTTGAATCAAAGAATTGGCATTTGCACAACGTTTTAGTAATTTTAAGAATAGATTTTGCTCCTGACACAACTGAAGTTTCACCGACAAAAGTCACCTAACACAGCACGATCAGAGGCAAATAAAAAGAGTCTGAACAGGAGGAATAATTCAACAGATTGTTTGATCCCACCCCAAATGACAAGATGAGATCGACCCAAAAACATCTGTTTCTATCTTAATACAACAGATAATAATCCCAAGAGAAAGAGGTGAAATAAGGTTTACGTGTATTTCAAGATCTTTCATTGTTCTTGCGATGTTTCTAATGATGTTAAAATATAGAGTCGGAAAGATAAATAACTTATGCCGTCTGGGGTCACAAACCCTTGTAACAGATAAAAAAAGTTACATAAAATATGATGAAATAATGTTAAGTTTTACATACAAGAGGACATCAGCAAAAAAAATAGAATAATTGAAGGTGTGTAGAAATACATACTTATTTTGTTTGGTTGAATTATACTAAAATGTCAGTAAAGTTACATATTTTATTGTCAACATTTGTGATTTACGTGAATTCTTATTGATTTTTCTACCGTCGGATTGCCCATAATCAGACCAAAAACTATGAAAAACTCTGTAAACAGTATTTTATAAGATAATCTAAAAAATGACTGTGTGTGTGTGTCTGTGTATACGTGTGTGTGTGTGTAGCTGGTCCACTCTGTGCTTATCCTCTTTTTCAATGTTTGCATCTTTCCTAACTGATGTATTGATTTTGACCTGCTTCATGTTGCTTGAAACAAACTCTGGTACAATTTTTTTGTTTTTATTTTCGAGTCCATTTAAGAATACAAACGTATATAAAATATAAACACCATTCATTCAATAAAACGTTTCCTTTTCAAAATACCTAACTTTAATGTTACGTTAGAGCACCTTTAACCTGTAGCCTGTCTTTCGATAAGCTTTAGTGATATCAAATTAAGTTTTCTGTGCTTCAGTATTTCATTTTTTCACCAGGTTTATGGACGATATGACAGTCTTGTCTCTGCAAAGTCTCCTCCAGCACCTCTCAAAAATTCTCAATATTTTTCTACTCTGGTGTAGAACCGATGTGAATACGATGAACAATAAAATGTCATTTGAACATTATTATCTAAAAGGTTGTTCGCACTTACAACCACTTGTTTTTTTAAAAGTATTTATTTCTTGAGAAGTAGTAACAAAGCATTTCAGCGAAGCTTCTATTCATTCATTGTTTGCCATTTCACACAAAAGACTCTCAGAGCGTCTCTCTTGTCACCACTGTCTTTTAAAACTTTACAGTATCAATAAAAAGGTTATTTTCCTGAAAATGTGGAATCACTTAAAATCTCTGAAGTCAATTTAAAAAGGCACGACCTTGGTAGAAGGACAACGCTGGATTAGACCAGATCCCAGAGGTGGTTTAGGCTGAGCCTGTTAGAGCTTGTTAGGAGACGTCTATTACTACACCGGGCGGGAGGAAGGAACCAAGGAAACAGGTTGAAGGGAACTAGAGGAGATAACAGAGAGAGAGAGATGGAAGTCACTGACAAGGAGAGAGATGGATGCGAGAGGAAGAGAGGAAGAGAGGAAGAGAGGAGGATTAACTAATTACAGGCCTAAACATTGTTTACCGAACCAACTGTTCTCCGAAATGACACTTTGTTGACTGATGTGCCAATTTTAATTGGAGTCTGTTGAAAGCTGATTGGGAACTAAACAAACTGCGGATTTGAAAATCTGTTTGGAGAGAGTTAATGACATTGTGTGAGACAATTTGAGTTTCTCATCAACCTGGAGCAGTGGAGGACAAACGAGTGAAGCTCCACCACCTGCAGTGGGATTTTTCGAGCTCGCCATCTGATGTGCATCGGGGTGTGCGACGGCAGTTGTCGTAGAAATGTGAATACGATAAATAGAAGAAGAGAGCGACGCATGGGGTTTTTGTTTAACGCAAACGTCTGTGTTGGTTCCAGGAGAAGCAGCGGTTCCTGACCGACGTCCTGCATGAGGTCATGCTGCTGGACGGCCTCAGCTCCTCTCACCCCATCTCTCAGGAAGTCGAGCAGGCCAATGACATCGACCGGGTTTTCGATTGGATCGCCTACAAAAAAGTAAGTGCCACGTCAACAGAGGAAGAAAACCATTGTTTTTATATCGTTTTTTACCTCCGCCAAGGAGGTCATTTGAGACGGCAAATAACTCAAATCAGAATTTTGAGATAATATTCAGAAAGTATTGATAACGTGATAAGGAAGAGCTGTTGGCTTATATGGTGTTCTTGATAACCATCTGGATCCACAATGCTTTTGAAGGATTTGTTAGTATGTTAATCCTACTGCATATATTAGTAAATGCTACTGCCACCTGCTTGGCAATTAAGCTAATATTACTACTAACATATTTCAGATGTATCAAATTACACTGACAAACATATATATGGAAATAATGTTGGGTAATATTGAGTACGATAGTCTTTTTCTGTCTTTTTTTGATGACTTTAGGCTGAAACACTAACCATATTACAAATATAACACAATTTTACAGAACTGGTATATATAAAAATGTAATACTGTTCAGCCTGATATCAATTTTAAGTAATAATTAACACAATACTTGCCCTGTGGTCTTGGACAGCAACAATCTTAAATCTTAGATAAAGAGTTTAAATAACTCTGAACCAGAATCCTTTAGAAGGACTCTGAACTAGTCCACCTATAGCATACTCCGCCTATAGTAGAGTCCTTCTAAACCAAAGTAATTCTGAACCAGAGTCCTTCTAGAGCAGAGTCCTTCTGAACAAGAGTCCCTCTGAACCAGAGTCCTTCTAAACCCGAGTCCTTCTAAAACCAAGTCCTTCTGAACCCGAATCCTTCTAAAGCCGAGTCCCTCTGAACCAGAGTCCTTCTAAACCTGAGTCATTCTGAACCAGAGTCTTTTTAAACCAGAGTCATCCATAACCAGAGTCATTCTAAACAAGAGTCATTCTAAACAAGATTAATTCTAAACCAGAGTCATTCTAAACCAGAGTCATTCTAAACCAGAGTCCTTCTAAACCCGAGTCCTTCTGAACCCGAGTCCTTTTAAACCAGAGTCATTCTGAACCAGAGTCCTTTTAAACCAGAGTCCTCCATAACCAGAGCCTTTCTAAACCCGAGTCCTTCTGAACCAGAGTCCTTTTAAACCAGAGTCCTCCATAACCAGAGTCATTCTAAAACAGTCATTTTATAGCAGAGTCATTCTAAACCAGAGTCATTTTATAGCAGAGTCCTTCTGAACTACAGTCTTTCTGAATTAGAGTCCTTCTAAACCAGAGTCATTCTGAACCAGAGTCCTTTTAAACCAGAGTCCTCCATAACCAGAGCCTTTCTAAACCCGAGTCCTTCTGAACCAGAGTCCTTTTAAACCAGAGTCCTCCATAACCAGAGTCATTCTAAAACAGTCATTTTATAGCAGAGTCATTCTAAACCAGAGTCATTTTATAGCAGAGTCCTTCTGAACTACAGTCTTTCTGAATTAGAGTCCTTCTAAACCAGAGTCATTCTGAACCAGAGCCCTTTAAACCAGAGTCCTCCATAACCAGAGTCATTCTAAACCAGAGTCATTTTATAGCAGAGTCCTTCTGAACTAGAGTCTTTCTGAATTAGAGTCCTTCTAAACCAGAGTCCTTGTAACCAGATTCCTTCTGAACCAGATTCCCTCTGAAGCTATAATATCTAGATAAATGCATTTGTTTCAATAAATAAAAAAGATTGGCAGAAAACGCACAGAGGAACGAACCAGTGAGCATAAATTAACTCTTCCTCAATGCGAGTTGGTGACTCCCTGCTAAGTTCTTAAGGACTAAGATAACAAATGCCAGCATGCTGCCGCAGGCGGGATAGAAAACATCCCAGCAATAAAGATGACTGCGACTGAAAGAGAATACTGAACTCGCTTCATGTGGGGAGTCCGACTTTCGCTGGTTGTCACTGTGGTTAAAGGAGCACACTGCCCCAAAACATCCACAATAATGAAAACAATTTTGTCGTGTATTTGACTGGGAAGCTGAGTGCAAACCAGAACAACAGATCAGGAACATTCCTGCTAAACTGTGAGCTCTAATTATTTATCACTTTTTCTGGCGTCAACAGGGAGCTGCGCTGATCCGGATGCTGGCGAATGTGATGGGACAGCGTCTGTTCCAGAGAGGCCTGAATGTGAGTTTTCCCCAGCTGCGAGATAAGAAATGTTGCTTAGTGGCAGCCAAACTAGGGAAATTGATTCTTGGCATTTAAGTGTTTGTATTTTTCCCGGCCCTGAGGGCTGTGGAGGGTCTCATCTGTGTGTGAAGCATCATTTTAGCCCCCCCAACTTCGTGCCATATTGAGCCTGCTAATGGATAATTGTGTTTGGCCCCAGACGAGCTTTGTTTGGGACTTTTACTCCCGTTTTATTCCTGCTAGAATGTGTCACTTTGATTATCGAGTCTAAATATTGGCCACTAAAATGTTTGGGGTATTTAGCACTTCCTTTCTAAAACGCCTCGCCTACACTAGATAATCTGTGTGAGTCATGAGGAGTGATTTGGTTCTGAACCTCTTGACATTTCTATTTGTTCAGGCTTTTCCTTGAATTTCTCGAACTCATGTGTTGTTCTCAGTATTATCTTGATCTTTAAAGTATGTACTTTTTTGAGTATTGTTTTGATTGTCTAAGCGCTTTGTGACCCTGGTCTCGAAAAGCGCTATATAAATAAATATTACTTACTTACTTACTTACTACTTACTTACTCACTTACATATTTGATCTCTGCTGTGACTCTTCAACTTTGGCTCAGTTTCCAGATCTGTTCATTTTTTTCCCTTTTGCTTATTCAAAAAAGTAGGATTGAGAGGATAAAAGACTAGGGACACCCTGAAAAGTTAAACAGTCTAAATAGATACACCTATTGATAATCACTGTTTAGTCAATAATAGAATGTTGCTTCCACTGGTGATAGCCTTCATTTTACAGAAAATAACCTTGACCTTCGAGCAAGGTTTTGACATCTGATGTCTGATGGTGCAATACAATACACCCTTAAAAAAACTGTGTCTTTGTAAACAGATTAGGGGTTGGAATGTTAAGCAATATATATATATTTTATATGTATGTATGTATGTATGTATGCAAGTAGTATGTGTGTAAGTAGTAATATGTGCACAATTTAAACGTGAACATTTAAATATATTTTCATAAAAAGTGACAAAAACTGTGTACATATAATCATGTGACCCTGAGACATTATGTTTTATATTATATTTAAATATTTAAAAAAATAAGTGGACCTAAAAGGCACTAGTTTTAAAAGATTTTTATATTTATAGTTTGAAGCGGATGAAAGGGCATTTGATGACATTTTTGTCCTTTGCATTCTGAAAACAGCCACGTGAATTCTTTATACTACACATATCTTTGAATGAAAAATAGAAAATAGAGAGTATTGCTGTCTAGTGTTTGGACTTTTATTTTGATACTGGATAGATTTGACACCCCTGACATAGACAAGTGTCTTTAAGGCTTTTCTACAAAAACAATGTGTTATCAAAAGTACAAATTTAATATATTTCTTTTGATGATTTGCAGTCTCTGTAACATGAACCACAGGAATATATTCCCACGCTCTCGCTTCATCTAAAATACACACTTGCACGACAGACTAGTCGGCACATCGTTTTCCTTCTAAATCATTCAGAGGTTAATGATGTGACTTGAATGAACTCCTGTCTAGTCTCACCCTAAGTAGCTGGGAGACTGCATTAAGGGAATAAACAGAATATAATCAATGAAAGGATTTGCACAAAATTCAATACCAAACCATTTATTTTGAAACATGAACATAATCCATAAAAATTATTAAAAACTAAATATATTTAGAAGCTTCTAATTTATTTTGCTGATTATTATAACTAGTATGCGATGATTCATTTGATGAAACGGTAAAAAATATCTGAAATGCATGAGACACGTTGACATTTTTTTAATTTTATTTCAAATATTAAAAATCATAAAATTCTGTGGAATATTTTTTTCAAAATGATTAAAATGTTTAGAATCAGGTTTTAAATATATATATATATATATATATAATATTGTACTTTGATTCTCTAGCTGTTGCTTGTTTTGCTAAATCGATTTCATTAAAGCTTTTGTATTTTGAGCGTAATTTATTTGAAAAATGGAAATTGAAACATCTTTTTCCTCTCGAGTGTGTTTGACGCGTTCGAAGATCCTTTAAATTCAAGAATCCTTGCTTAAGGGAACAAGGCTAGTGGGAAGCCAAGCTAACATCTTATTTCCTACCAGTCCCCCTTGATCTGTGGCTTTATGTTGAAAGAGACTTGATGGTGTTTTATAAATGATATTGAGCTCCAAGCAGGATTCATAAATTGATGGGCGAGAGCCGCGCTGGATGTTTCTCATGAGCTTAAATCAGAGGAAAAACGATTTTATTTTCCTCTTCAATCTTGGTGAAAGTGTGGAGAGCGGACCTTGTGTTGTTGTTGAACTCACATGTTTAATTAAAATAAAGATAATTTAAATCAAACAGACGATCTTTTTTCTTAGTGTTTGTATTCATTATATAGTGTTTACAAGTGATAATATCCGATGCAAAAGTAGGTCATGCACACACTTCAGGGATTGATGGACTGACCTGGAACCTGTTCTATTTAAAAATCATGCTGATGGAGCGGATCTCATGTACAGTGATCATCATTATGGAGAGCCAAGACTCTCCTCTGATGAAATACTTCATGGGGCTCTGAGAGAAGAGCCACAAATTAATATTTTCCGCCATGTTTTTTTTTTTGGTCAGTTAAACACAGATCTGAGTACGTGTTAAAATATTTTTTGCTGGAATCTGTTTTCTCTTGATACTCCTGTTTCCTCCGTGGAGACCCGAATGCTGCAGGTCTGAGCTAAAGGTTGAACACACACGCTTCAGTCCTGGGATTAGCTTCAGTCCTCAGAGAGACTGTTAGAAGAATTCAGCTCATTGTGCATGATTTATTTGTGTCGTTTTGCAGACTCATCGTTATTTTTTGGAGCTGGGATGAAAAACTTGTTTAAGGTCATTTTCCAAGGTTTTTTTTTTAGTCTCATGACAGTGCAGGTGTTGCTCGAGTCAACAGTTTCCATTCACTTCCTTTTTTGAGTGGTTATAATTCATGGTACTGGTGAAATCTCCACACAGGAGAAACACTTTTTAAAATAAAAAGGAGATTAAAACAAGTCACTGAATTATCTTATGGCTCAAATATACATGTATAAGTGAATTAAATGTTTAATTCATACTGTACACACTATGAATAATGAGTATTTTTGTGTTTTTTTCGTTAAAGTATGCTGACCACTGTAGGTATATTCTGTAGGTAAGGTTTTCAGTTTTCAAATGATTTATTATGTTCACAAATATATAAATGTGTAAAATACAATTTATTACAAATTAATTATTTATATTTATTTTCTAAGTTTCAATATCGGTATTTAAGACCAATTTCTTTTTAAATTATATACATTAACTGATTTGATATTTAAGAGGAAACTGTAATGTGCTTTGATTACTGTCAATCTCAAGGGCCAAATTACTCAAATGATTGAGTATTATTATGATTATTAAAAGAAAATATTTCACATCATATTAGGTGAGTTTTTCTTCCTTCAATCACATAATGTGGCTTCTTGGGAAATGTCATTTCCTCACATGCATCCGAACAAACCTTCGGAGCAAATGTTGACCACATTATTTCCACATCACACATCAGAGAATCTTTTGAAGCTCACAGAAACCAACGTCCAAAGGGAAGTTGAAATCAAAGGTCTCCGGAGCCTTCAAGAATCCTGGATCTGTTCGGTCAGAGCGAAGAGTTCAAAGTTCATTCCGTGCTCATTAAAAGGCTCCTGGTGTTAAACTCTGGGGTCTCTTTCCCCCGGCTGTGACGGTACATCCCTTAGTGAGACATAAAATCGGAGGGTGATTCGGTCTGATTGGTCGGCAGCACCCTGGCTCTGATGTCAGACACTAGCTGATGTAGGGAGATGGGAGCGAGGACTCACTCCCACCCATGAATCGGCTTCTTTAACCAATTATTGCCCTTCTTCGTCATCGGTGTCCGTCTCTTGGAAGAGAAGAGAGACCTCTTAAAAGGAACTTTAAATAAGGAAAACTGTCATCTTCAAGTAATAGTAATTCATCAAAATAATATAACTTAATTCTGAGTCAACACATCTCGAATTAAGGTACTTCACACACCTATAGATGCCTCTTGGATTCCAGAATCTTTACCCAGTCCAGTTGCCTTGTTCTAGAACCCACTGGACACCAACTATATGGAAAAAAATTTCAGTATGTTCTTGTTATTTTACATATTATCTCAGAATGCCTGTAAGAAAAAACATTCATACACGTCTGAGTTAGTATAAAGTCAGTATCTATTATTTCTGAGATCTTCATTTAAGCCAGATTCTTACAACTCAATACTCCTTTATCCAGCCAAAAGTTGCCAAGGAAGTCAAGTGAAATGTTTCAAAAAGGTTTATATTATACAGAACAGATTTTTTGGTATTTGGGAAAGTATCTGAGATTCTGAAGACTCGTGTGTCTTCTCTGCGCTGCCTCAAACCAACCAAAAAACTGTAGTGACGAAACGTGTCGAATTAATTCATTTAACAGGTTTTAGGTGAGATCCAAGACCTATGTAAAACCTGGTAAACTGCTATACTAATGCCAGTCGTGGTAAAGTGGTCGGCGGCTCAGTAGCCTTGATCAGAATAGAGATCAGAAAACGAAATCTTAAGTTATGAAAGGAGTACAAAGTCGTGTAACCCGGGGTGTTTAAAAGCTGTTCAAAGCAGTACAATCAGAATAGCTGTGATAAATGATGTGTGTGGAAAAATAACATTTGAAATCATGATTATTGTAAAGAACTGGCCACAACTTTATTCAAGAGATCTTTCGATTCTGGTTGGACATAACTTCCAAATTATATTTCAGTTCAACCTCACACTAACATCTAAAGATATTTGTTGAAGGCTTTTACATTTTGTTGGAAACCTTGTCTGAGAATTGTTTTGCTCTTTTCTGCGTACTCTTGGTTTGTATCAGAGTAACTAATGATTTTTACCTCCACATATCCCCCCCTTTGTGGGGGTCCACACTCCCTTCATTAGAGTCTTGTCCTTAAACCTTTAACGGAGAGTTCATCCAAAATTCAAACTCATCTTCTACTCACCCTCATGTTGACTAAGGTTTGGAATTATTTGAATCTATTATCTGTTCCTTTTAGGGTTATAAACAAAAATGAAAGTCCATTTTAAAGTAGGGACTAGTGCTCAAAATCACCGTCCAAAAAGACACAATCAAAAACATCTGATCGTCTGTAATGTCCCTCGACATGAGGAATTGTTCCGGAAAAAACTTAAATAATTCTAGACTAACATGCTACAAACAGGAAGTAATCCGGGTAAATATCGTCTTTCAAAAGCGCTCACAATATTGACTGGGAAAACTTCCTGTCTGTGAAGCATGTTTTTGTTTAACCGTAGCCCTGTGATTCTACTTACAGCATTCCTGTTGTCGCCTCGTCTGCCTCACATCACACTTGTTTACGAAGATTCTTCCCCATCTTTTGTTGCACTGACCTTCTAGGCCATGTCCCCTTTACAACCAGAATCTAAAGCATTGTGTGTGTCTAACATCAGAGTACTATCAATTGAAAGTTCAATCTGAGAAATTACTTTATTTCTGTTCTGAGCATGTTTATGTGTTTCTCCTCGATATACAGTAGCTCCTGTATTATTGTACCTTTGTATTTAAACTCACATCCACTCGGGGCTGCTCATCAGATCTTGTTAAGTCTCCGCGGAGGAACGGCAGAGCTTAAAACATTCATTCACATATGCTGGAAATGTGTTCGCACAGCAGGGAGTCTGTATCAAGTGGGCAAACATGAAGGTGTGCCAACACCTCATGTAGCTTTTATTATTGACTGGATGTTATTTTTACACTGATTGTGCTCATTGAGTGATGAGAAAAGAATAAAAAGTCTTTATGTTTGTGAATGTGTGAGTGGAAATATTTGGTTGATAGCGAAAGTGGCTCCTTTTGGGTGTGGAAGTGGAACAAAAAATGAAGTTTCTGGTTTAAAATAAAGCAGCCGTCTGGTCACATTCTCTTGTGTCTACTCAAGCATCCTGTCAGCCTCGCCAACAACAACATTAAACATGCATCGTCAGTGTGGTTTTCTGCATAACTGTGAAGTACTTTGACCCACTTTCTTTGTTTTTTCAGGACTATCTGTTGAGTCATATGTATGGCAACGCGGCACGAGACGACCTCTGGAGCAAACTGTCTCAGGTAAGTTCCCAGAGTCGGACTCTCACGGCAGTGAATCCCGGCCCGTTCCACATTCATCTCTGTGGGGATGAAACAGCCACTGTGACTGGGGTTGTTAATTATTTAACAAAGCCGGCCTAATGAAGGCCCGGGAGACGCCGGTTAAGACCGACTTGATGAGCTAGAGACGCAGGAAGCCTTGTTACCACGCTGTCATGACTGACAGGTGCCGGCCTGTCCTTGAGGTCAATTAACTTCCTCCTTGTTTGGATTACAGTCATGTTGTTGGCCTCAGACATCAGACCGGAGTCTCTACGAATGAAGAGTCATCGGGAATTATCATTCAAATTATGATGAAATCCTTTAAGCCTTTTAACATTTGAATACCTCTGTTCAGAATTGCTAACGGATATTTAACATCTCATTAATGAATTGAAATAATCTTTCTCAGGAATCATTGCTGATCATCATTAGATAAGGATTAAGTTTGATCTGCTCAACAATGGACTCGAACCTTAAACTTAGACTGTGAAATATGTACGTATATAATTCTGCATTAATGTGAGTATTTTAAAAATACTTGAATGAATATACTCAAACTGAACATCACATGATCCCAGTTGTGGATCCTTGATGACTTTCCTCAAGGGGGCGCTCCTTAGGATGGACAGGCTTCTTCATATGGTGTTCATAGGCTTTGAAGTGAACAGGAATGTGGTTTTTGCCAAAGATCCTCTTTAATGTCTCCAGTGCTCCAGCATTGTAAACTTATAGTATTTATTTATTTTCAACAACAAACTTAAATCACAAGACTTTTTATAGGTAAGTTTATTTGTAATGTACAGGTGTTTTGAAGGTATATAGGACTAAATTAAGCTCCAAGTAGTATTACTACATGCAGGTTTTGAGTCTGTATCTTAGGGTAAAATTGTGAAACAATACTCAGAAGCTGATGCGAAATAAACCACTGTCTCTTCGTCTCCCGTTTAGTTAACACATCACTGCAGCTGCAGGATTTTTACCTTCAACAAAGAAAAGCATGCATGACTCTTGATGCATGTGCAGGTGAATCTACTCTGTGTTTGGGAGGACCTTTAAATAGAGAATAGGTGCACAAGCCAAATCCTTTTGGGGAAGACAAGATCATCCGTTTTTACCTGTCATTACTTTTAAAGCCCCAAAATGTCACATCAAAACAATGTACTCTGGCTCCCCTTAGTGTTAGAAAATTGCATCTACAACATCGTACTATGGATGTGTACTAGGGTAACTAGTGTGTCAGTTTCTTGTTTTATCTTCAATATAGCTTATCTCTACGCTGTAAAGCCGTTTTGCTGTCAAGTGACTCTCTGGGCTTAAGAGCCTTTTGTCTTGATAGTTCTCTGAATGAGCCATGACGGTTCAAAATCAATCATTACAGAAAATGTGAAAAAAAAATAACGACATCAAATTGTTGTATATTGATGTTTTAAATGCTGTCAAAATTCTAATTCGACTATGTTTTATTTTTTTCCCATTTGTACCCTGCAGGCCATGCATTTAGAAGGGAGGGGCATTGACATTGGTGCCATGATGGACAGGTGGACCCTACAAATGGGATACCCTGTCGTGACCATCAGTAAAAACCAATCTGAACAACTCCCGACACACTTCATCACCGTCAGTCAAGAGCACTTTCTCTACGGCCAAAAAACCAAGACCAATAACAGGTAAGGTGTTTGTTGAACGTTGGAGCTCAAAGTCGTTGACACACATTATAATAGGAACGTATCAACATGTAAACATTTGATTTATAATAAAATTAAATTTTAATTCTGAGTCAATTCTGTTCATAAACCTCTTGCAGGATAGAAAAAAACTCATTAGCACCGGTTTCAGTGCCATATTTTAATGCCTTATTTTTCTTTTGTGAATTTTTCTTTATCTAAAATAAAATAAAAATCACATTTAATTAAAAATGTAGTGTTCTTCCTCAACACAGAACATACATCGGTCTGTAACAGTTCAGGTAATTTAACCACTTTTATTTCAGTTTTTGGGCATATTTTGGTTCACAATGTTGGTGCTATTTAAGCAGCGATGTTTCAGAAGTGCTGATTCATCAGATGACACCTATATGACGAATATCTTTACGTTACTGCGTCCAACTTCTTTTCTGGATTCATCTTTATACATTTCAACCAGCTATAGATGATTTTGGGGCGTCACCCCTGGCGCCCCGGGGCAGGAGCTCATTCTCTCCGTCTTAAAATAGGGCTATCATCGCAGTGAAGCCGGGCGACCTTTACTCCGGCGCTCTCTCTTCATGCATCCCTTCATCTGCTTGTCATGTTTTCACAGCCCCGGCTCTCGGGCCGAGCCTTCAGCTTCACACCTCAGTAACCAGATTTCTGTCCCCTCGGCGGCGGCGAGAAGTTTTCACCTGAAAAAGCATATTTCCACTCATTCTTCTGCACCTTTACATCATTTATGTTTCATTCATTTTTGATTCTCATGATGTTTTATTCACTTTCTTCAACTTATTTTCTTCATTGTTTATCGACCCCCCTCCCCCTTCCTCCGCCCCTTCAATACCTCATCAACATCTTTTCTTGTCAGATCTTCCCTTCCTCGTCTCGCGTTTGCCGTTCCGTAACTGACATTTACAGTCCCTCTGACCCGCTCGTCTTCCTCTCCTCTTTCATCTGGAGTCTTTTGTGATTCATATGGCTCAGGGTTGCTCCCGAGGTCCCGTCAGCTCCGCTTGTTTGTTGTAGGTGGAGTCGAGCGCTTTCCTCCGTTCTTGTTGACTCTCGTGGGGATGCGTCAGACTCTCTCGGCAGCCGTCTCCGGGCATCCACCCGCACTTGTAAAGAAAGCTTGTTGTGCTTTCTGCTGAACCGCTGTCACGCCTGAACTGCCATTGAATTCCACCTGATAGCGTTGTTTGATCCTGGATGGGAACCGAAAGCCGGTGTAGCCTTTCGTTTCCTGAAGTACAAAACCTGACAAGATGGACGTGTCACTCACTTATGAATCACGCTCCACACAATCAATACAATTAAACACAACAGGATCAATGGAGGAAGTTAATCAAAAAAGTAGAAAAAGTAGATTCAAACATTAGTGATGAGTATGTGGAGGAAGAACTGATGCTTTTTTCGACCATTTCAATAGTGATGGAGTCAAGACAACACTAACTGAGACCATGACATTATCAAGACCAAGTCTATTCTTATACACTATAATTGTAATTTTATACATATATAGATATATATATTATTATTATTATTATACTACTTTTGACAATCACATAAATGCAAAATTTTCTTTTGGAAAGGAATTTGATATTTTTTTCCCGATCTGCTGTCTAAACTGATACAAATCAGTATATTCTTTCGTCATATTTCCACTCATCAACATTTCTGTCCCACCTCTTTCCACCTCATGAATATTTCTCTAGATCTGCCTGAATAAGAAGAAAATAAAAATAAAAATAGGGTGTTAATATGCAACCATTATTGTTAAAAATGGTTACTGTTTTCCAAAAGCGGTGTTGGCTCCATTCAATGAAAATGATTTCACAGCAATCAATGAGGAATAATAATACACAATAGAAATTACAAAAGTTCAGTCTAGGTCATAACAACATTATTGCTTTACTTACTGACCATAAATCATGTTGTTCAGGTTATTGTGTCTGAAAATGTTAAGAGAGAAAACTGTCATCGGCATTCAATACATCTTGTACAACTCAGTCACTACTGATGTTTCCGAATGTTTCATGTACTATGAATTATGTTTCCTCACTGCCAGAGACAAGGCAGAGTTAAAATACTTTTGAGACCCTAAGAAAGTAAACCAATCAAGTACTACAACACTATATTTCAACAACTGGAAGTGACTCTGGTCGTAGTGGTTAATACTACTCAAGCACAGCAGGAAGGTTGATGGTTCTCTTCCTACTTTACCATCCTTTCTATTTGGAGTTTGTGTTTGCTTTAAATTTCTTCCTGGAAGCACAAGTACAGATGTGAAGAAAGCCTGGTCCAATCTTCTTAAGCCAAGATGTTTCTCATCAACATTTACTGATCTAGTCACGCTTAATGTTTTAATTCTCACTAATTGAGTTGACAGGCTGGTTCTGAAGCCGTCATAGGATCTCAATGAACTTCATTCAAAAGATAATTCTGTACTAGCTTCGACTGCAGTTTAAAGCTCTGTGATTGACACCCTTGATTCTATAGGAAGTGTCAGTGAAGCAAGAGGCCGTATAGAAGTTCTAAACATTCATTTGCTGTTTCTCTCTCTCTCTTCAACACACGTCTGTTTTCTAAATTTAACTTGCAATTAAATATTAAAAAGCCTGTTCTGCAGCCGCCACTCCACGTCTGTGTGAGTGTGTGTCATTATTTGAGTGCATCAAATTGAGTTCCGCTCATGTCAATCATGTTGATAAAGATAAAAAGATTCAATGTTAAGTTGACCGGCCGCTGTATCGATCGACGGTTGCCGGCGGCGACTGATGAGCTGCTAAATGGAACTTTCTGCGGAAGATTGTGTGACAGTGACCTCAGCAACAATCGCACACGTGTTCAGACAGTGTCATGAGGTGCCTTTCTTTAATTAAAACCAGCTTTAATTAATATCCAAGTGCAATTAAAATGATACTCTGAGGATTCTTCACGGACGTGAAGAGAAGTGGCTTCTTTAATGACTGATTACTTTTGACACGAGTGCAATCGCTACAGTGTGTGTGTGTCTGTGTGTGTGTCTGTGTGAGTGTATTAACTTTCTTCATTTTTCTCTTCCTTGTATTGTGGAGCACTTTTTAAGTTAAGACTATGCTTTTAAAAATAGACTTAATTCTATTTCTATTTTTATATAATTTATAAAGCACTCATACTACAATTCCCATAATGCACCTCAACAAGTTAAGTGCAAATGAAAAACCTCTGCATCTCTGATTTCAAATCAAAATGTGTAGCTTGAAAAAGCATTGAGGCAGCACATATTTCCTCCAAGGAGCACATTCCACATGACTTCATTAAAATACACATGTGCATACAAATTAAAACAATGAAACAAAATCCTTAATTCAAGATTGTTCTTAGCTGACGCCAAAAAAAAACAATATAGTATCCCGAATTAAACTTACTTGCACATCTTGGAAGAAGGCACTTTGGTATCAGAGTCTTACATTGAAATAGTGGCCAAAACTAAAGACATAAATGGTGTATTCATTAAGATAATTACCTTTCACCATAAAGAAGTTACCAATAGTCAAGAAATAAGATTTCCTTAAAGGGCAACTAATGTTCAACTCACCTGACTCACATGTTTCAAATGTTGAAGTCTTCCTCTCCAAGATGCAGTAAGTCTCTCATCATGACCATGTTTTGAACTTATTACTTTATAAAGTTCTCCCCCGTCTGAAATCTCAGCGAACAAGAGGTTATGAGAGCAGAATCCATTATGATGTAATAATGATCTTCACTCCTCCTCTAGTCAACTGTAATCACGCCCTGCTTTGTTTATACAACGATTCCCTCGGAGTTAAAGACTTCTGGGATTGATGACGTGCAATGCTTGACCAATCACAGCAGAGTGGGCGTGGTTATGGTAAACAAGATTTTAGCTTCATTTGAAAAAAAGCGGGGTTTAAGCACATTCTATAATGTTTGATAGAAAGCACGAGATTCTTAACCAGATTGAAGTTCAATTCAGCTTTAAATTAGAAAAACATACTAAGTTATTTAAACCACAGACTTCACATCAAAACTTTCTTGAGCAAAATATATTATCATCAAATAATTCCCTGAGAATTCTGTTCTGATTGATTTTGCCATTATAAAGTTATATAATGACGGTGCTACAAAGTTGCACTCTGAGTTATGATGGTGTTTCAACTCCATAACATTATTAAGATCTAACTGTGTCATGTTTTCAAGCCTGTGACTGATGTCCGCCCACCACCGCTTTTCCCTCCGTCCATTTATTCCTTTATTTATGCATGGAAGTGCAGAATGACATATTAGGTGGTGAGTTCTCTCACTTCTGTTTAGATCCAGACGAGCTGCTCCGACACGTCGCATTAGAATCATGAGGTTTAACCGTCAGTGCTGTAACAGGCTGACGTGAGTCTCCCACAAACAACACAAACACATTTGAGCTGCAGAATGAGGAAAGAAAAGTGGCGACTTCCACATTATCTCCACGTTGTTCACATCTCCACAATGGGCTTCATTGCACATAATGACGTCGCCTCCATCAGAGCGCCGTTCTCTGGAGGATCCTGCAGCTGGAGATCATCTCTTCGTAGCGGCTTTCACGAACCCTCTGGGTCTTTAGATGATTTCAATTTGCCTCCGACGGGGATCCCACCTCGTTGGCTTGTCAGTTCCGGCTAAGCAGGATGAAGATGAACATGTCAGGATCTGTGAATCTTGGAACAACAGCGGCTGAGAAAACCCATTAGAGGTTGGAGCAAAGCCAATAAAGCTTTTGGTAGATTTGGCTCACAGTTGTGGAAACATTTCTATCAGAAAATATTGATGTTGAGATCGTGGCTACAATTCTACAACCTTGAAATTCACTCAGTGAGTGCAGAACTCCCCCAAGAACCCCACTTAGCTTGAATATTATTCACCATACATTTTTTTTTTTGAAATAAAAACACAGTGGGACAACAGGTGTATTTGTATTATAGATTTGACTTGGAAAATCAGTTTTGACTTTTTAACCCTTGTGTTGTCTCAGGGTCGAGGTCGCCCAAAGGCCCGAAAACAAATGTAAAATAAGATGGTCCACCTTGACCCAGAGACAACACCATGGATAAAACAATTGCATTTCAGAATCAGAATCAGAATTTGGTGCAGCCTACTCCCATCAGTATGTGTGAATGGCTGTCAAAGCGCTTTGTGACCCTGGTCTAGAAAGGCGCTATATAAATAGAGATTATTATTTGTTTTTTGGGTCACCTTGACCCTGAGATAACACAAGGGTTACAGAAAGGGTTCTTCTAAACTATTAAAGGTAGGGTTGTTGTTCTGGTATCGTCTTGGTCAGTCTTCAGAAAAGATATTTGTGGTCCTGGAAAACCTTTGGTCTTGGTCCTCTCTCTTTCTTCTTGCCTGGACTCCGATCAAAATAGTGGCCTTGAAGCATAATGAAAAGTGATCATTGTTTCGGCTCCTTTAATAAGACACATGACACAAACTTGAATCCGCCTTCTTACAGTGCAATCCACAGAAATCAACCTGCAGACTGTCCTCAAAATAAACTCCAAGTTTAATTCTCAATCCTGGTCTTGATCTAGAAAAGTCTTCGTCTAGATTTGGTCTTGTCTTTGTCTCAACACTCTCCGGTCTTGGTCTGAGCTGAGGCAGTCTAGACTACAAGTCAAGCTAATGGAAACCCCAGGATTACTCTTATGACGTTGTATCGATTATATGATTTATCAGGATAAATAAGTATTTGTCATGAAACTGTTGGTATTAAGTAAGAATGAAGCATTAGTTTTACATTTATAACACTCTAAATGATCATTTTGAATCAAAGGGAACATCCTAAACAACAAACATTTATAAACTTTGACACTTCACCTGTTTGACATAATAATCTGAAATATTGGGCAGAAGACTAGAACATAATGTGTTTTGCCTTCAAGGAAAATAAACGTTTGTAATGTGAAGGTTCATCAATAAAATAAAAAGCGAAAATATGGAATCTATTGTAAATCTGTTACACTAAAATGAAAAGAAAACATTAGAGAGAGAAACAATAGAAAGAACACTAATATTTTCCACACACACAACTTTCTAATTGGGTTTTTTTCTTTCTTTCTTTCTTTCTGTTTAGAAACAAGTCAATTAATCGAATTAAATAAATTGGTTTATGTGTACTTGTTATTTTCCTCAAAAAAGTGAACAGGAACTTGTAAAACAAAAATCTTATTTTTTAACTATTTATAATTAATCTTTCGTGGGGGTTTTTTGACACATACATGGAAGTATCTCGAGCAGGTACTCGTCTTAATCCGTCCATCCACTGGTCTTTTCCCCCGAGATAGCATTCAAAGACAATCACGGCGCTCTCTCTGTCTTAGTAACGTTCCAAATGTCAGACGTGCCTATTTCCAGCTGACGAATGCAAAATCCTATTCTTCCTATTTGTCTGCGGAAGCTCTCGATCTGATAAGAGAGCCACTCCAGATGTAAATGAACCGTCCTTTCTTTTGTTTGTCTCTCCCCAGCTTACTGTGGCTCGTCCCGTTGACGGTTGCCGTGGGAAACGCTTCCTCTGTGTTCGTGGAGACGCTCATCTGGATCAGCAACAACACAGGTATGGTCCTGATGAGAGGTGGAGTGTTTTGTACGAGCCGTTGTGGGGGGACGTCGAACAAAGAGACAGAAGATCCAGAAGCTTTACTGTGGGGAAATATATCATATAAGACAGAAAGACAGTGACTTAATATAGATCAATACTTTTCAAATGTTATATTTCAAAAGGAAAAATCGAAAGAAACCGCAAAATGAAAGAAAGGCATTTATTGCGAACCATTTTTTAATATTTTATTTATAAATTTATTTAAAATGTATTTTTGGTTTAATGGTTTAATGTTTGTATTAAAGTGAACATGTCACTAAACTGTGAAGACAACATATTTAAGAAAAAATGAAGTTTTATTTAGAATTGAAGCAGCAACAGGCGCTATTAGAAACATTTCATTTTCTGGCTTTACTCCGACTTTAATGAGGGCCACCTGAGTAGAGGTTAAGGGTCACACTTTGCCCTGGTCTCTTCTTGATGCTTGGTTCAGAACATTTTAATACAAACCATCCCATAAAAAAGTGCAAACTTTCAGCCAATTAAAACCTTGTTTAGAAATAACTGCTGTTACACTTCATAGAGAAGACCTGGAGGACATCTGAGTTGAAGATATTGTATCAGCGGTATAACTGGGCCAGTCAGAGTCAGACCTTTAAATGTTTTAAGTGCCTCGGTGTCTTCTAGACATGTTTGGCAAATCCTTAACCTGTGTCTGTCTTTCCAGACAAACTTTGACTCCGTCTGGAATTTGAGCTGCAGAAACAGAACAAGTGATACCTTATTATTGTTAACTATTCGTCAACTTAACACCCACTAGAGAAATGAGTTCACTGGTAGTTCCACATCAGAAGACTCTCTCTGTGTTTGATGGAGTCTACTGACTCCTTCAAGATACATCTGAACACATTCTTATTTTTACAGGCTTTTCCTTGATTCTCTGAGACTCCTGTGTTTGTCTCAGTGTTATCTTGACCTTTTAAGTATATATTTTATTGGGTATTGTTTTGATTGTTTAGGGGTTTGTGAGCCTGGTCTACAAAAGCGCTTACAAATATTTTATAAAAATTCAATTAAATTAATGCTGTTTTTCAGAAACGCACAAGATCAGCGAGATGCGCGACAACACGTGGTTGCTCGGTAACATCAACCAAACTGGATACTTCCGTGTGAACTACGACCTTCCGAACTGGAAACTGCTGATTCAGCAGCTTCACACAAATCTACAAGTAGGTTTTGTTGTTTTTTGGCTGCTTTCAGATTTTGTGTGTATTTCTTTGCATTGACGATTTTTTGCGTTTCTTTTAGATCATCTCTGTCGGGAACAGAGCAGGACTTATTGATGATTCCTTCAACTTAGCCAGGTAAGCAATGACTTTCTCTTAAACTTCCTCTACACTTTTATTTTGAAAGGATTCTTTCAGTTATGACTTTTTGGGTTAGTTCAACCAAATTTCAAACTTTACTAATTTTCTACTCACCCTCATGTCGACTAAGGGTTGGGATTATTTTCAGAGTAATCTGTTATAGAAAAAAATGTTTGTTCATGTTAATGTAGCAACTGGAGCTCAGGTTCATCTTTCTGCAAGAAAGATACACTTAAAAACATCCAAATACCTTCATGGTTGCCGTCTGTAACGTTCATCTTCTTTTGAAGCCTTGACAAGAGTAATTGTTCCTGAAACAATTTAAACAAGTCTTTATTTTAAGTTGGTTTTAAGCAAACGTTCCTAGGCTAGCTGCTAGGTCAGCTTCATATTCTTCCTAAAATACATTTAAAAACATCCAAATACCTTCATACTGATTGTCTGTTATGTCCATCTTCTATTTAAGCCTCGAAAAGAATAATTGTTACATGAAAATGTAAGAAGTATATATTTTTAAGCTTGTTTTTAGCAGATGCTGCTAGCTGCCTAATATTTGTGCATGCACACTTGCAATGGGTTTCAATGAGGAAACACAGGAGCTGAAAGATTGATAATTTCTGCTACAAACAAACTTAGAAAATATAGACTTGTTTAACAATTCCTATTGCTAAGGCTTTAATACAAGATGATTTTTCGAGACGAGCAGTATGGAGGTATTTGGATGTTTTTAAGTGTCTTTTTGGATGAAGACGAAGAAAACTGAGCTCCAGGCACTACATTAAAATGAACAAACATGTTTACCTATAACTATAAAAAGGAACAGATCCATCTGAAAATAATCCCAACACCAAAAAATAAGTGAAGTTTGAATTTTGGGGTGAATTATCACTTTAAGGTGAATTGACAAACCAAGTTGAGCTGAACAGAAACTCTTCATGTCAGCGTGAGGCAACACTTTCATGAGGTTACAGACACCAAATGCCTTGTAGTTCACAGTTTATAGTCCTGATTGATCGTAGCCTCCTGTGAATAGAACCAGAAAGAAGGGTCTGATCGAGTCCTGCTCACCTCCGGGAGGAAGTCACCACGGTCGGACCACTGGGTTAGTCATAGTGACGCCTTTAAACCTCCAGGAGCGACATCATTGTCTTCTCCTCGTCTAAAAGCAGACCTCGACTCCTGAGGTGAATTATTCTCTCCCCACTCGATGTCTTGACTATTGATCATCATAGTGAAGAGTCACACTGTTGCTTTTAGCCTGCAACACACAGTGAGCAGGAGTGCAAGACCTCAGCTTTGGTTGTATCAGCGGTCGAACCCCCCCCCCCCTCCGGACAAGCCCTCGTACGCTGCTGTTCTATTATTTAAACCACGATGGAGGTCGAGAGCTGGAAATGATACATTTTCCGGCTTGACACATTTGCATTGACGGAACCGTCAGTCCTCACAATACCACTCAGAGGGAGGTCGGTGTGATAATTGTTTTCCAATACGTGCGGCGTGTGAGTGGTCTAGACAGGACCAATAAAAGATGTGTTTGTGATTGATTGAAATAGCAGGTAGCACGATGCTCTGTGTGTCTAGTGTCTGGCTCACTGTCGCCTTCTGCCGATAGTTGCAGGCCCTGGCTGGCTTCAGGTCTTTGACATCCTTCCCAGTTCTGCGTTTGTCATGATTGAACCGTATATGTTTTCTCTTTGCGTCATACGCGCTGATCTCGGCCCAGTGGTTCTCAGTATATGTAAAGAGGGAATTGCTTCTGAGCGTGTCTCTGGTGGTTAAGTGGCTGTGTAGTATTATAAGAGCAGATGGTCCCCGAGCAACATGAGGAATCCTTCCACCACGTAAATCTTGTATAAGCACCATGGCTGTATGTGACTAAAGAATATTTGGCGGTTTTAGTTCCAACTAAATAGACTGCAGCAAGAGGATCTGAGCGTATACTTAAGGTACTGATGAAGGATGATTCACACTGAAGGGAAAGTATCTGCACGAGGAGGAAGATTTTCGGGAGACTACTTTTTTTAGTACGCTTTGAATCCTGCAGCCTCTAAAACGATGCGACTGATCGATATAGGTAATGGCGTCCAGGAGGAGCTCTAGCGGGAAACCAAGTGCGGGACAGACAAGTGAAGAGCTAATGCACAACAGGAGATGATAGTTTCCGCCGGAACAATAGATGGTGATAATGTGCCGAGAGCTGAGAGCCAACCACCTTTCAACAAGACCAACAAGAAGAAAACGGTGGTTGAACAGTCAATTTTTTTGCATTGTATTCATCAAGGCAAAGACACAGAGAAAGGCACATGATGCAGCTTTAAAAACAAAGGTGAACAATCTCGATGTTAAAGAAAGAAATAGAGATGCTGCACGTACACCTGGCTTTCAAAGGCAACTAATGTGTTGATTTAAGTGTGTCTTAAATAGATCTTGGACTCTATTGTATCATCAGTATTTGTCTGTTTGTACAAAACTCTCTTTTCATTGAAATATTGACATTAGAAAATGTGTTTATGCCCCGCCCACTGAAAACACTTGAAATCTCGCTTACAATTACCATGCTCACTCTGCTGTATCGGTCAAGTATCAAGGGTTGTCACTGCGCGTCATAAATCCCAGAAGTCTCCACCTCCAAGGGACTTGATGTACAAACAAAGCGGGGCGTGATTACAACTGGCCGGAGGAGGAGTGAAGACCATTATTACATCATAATGGGGAGAACTTTATAAAGTTATAAGTTCAAAATATGGTCATGATGAGAGATTTACTGCATCTTGGAGAGGAAGACTTCAACATTTGAAACATGTGAGTGAGTCAGGAGAGATGGGTTTTCAAATGAAGAAATAGATGGTGAGACATTGGAGACGGTAGCGGCAATACATTCTAAAAAGGCGACAAAAGCTTTTACAGGAAATAAAAGCAGACTTGAAAATAACTTTTCTGGTAGTATGGTTATTTTTTATGTAGCCTACATATAATCAGGATTAATTTAGAAACTGAATCTTATACACTGTATATTTGTGGCCTTTATATTTACAAATAAATGTACATTTTACTCATGGCAGTTTATGTTTAGGTGCACACTGTGTAGTCCAGATATCTGGACATTAAAACATAAAGTATTATCTAAGGAGATGAATGGATGTGAAGTTAAAGCAATCATAAACTAAACACTATACTCGTGTGGCGCTTGTTGTCATTGACAGTGTCGACCAAGATCTGGTGTCATCTGAATATCAATAGTACGTCACATAATTTCTCTTCTCGTTGATTTGAGGTACGTCCATTCAAAATCAGATATAATTCAGTAACTTTTGTCAGTAGCTAAAAATGAAAAACGATAACCTTCTTTGAAGATGTTTATTGACGATTTAATTACTGTTAGTCCGGGAAGTCAAACACCACAAACCATACAATAATGTATTGTGCATGAAAATGGCTGTAGGGATTAGTTCACTGAGAGGGAGTGAGATTACGGCTTAGCATTAGCATTAGGGGAAAACAAAGTTTTCTGATTGAGAAAAGGAGCCGTAATGAGATTTTAGTTCAGGAACTGCTTTAAGTCCTACTACAACAGCTAAAAAAAACAAAAATAAAATGTCTAGTTGGAAAAAAGAGTTACAATCTGTTACTGTTATAATAAAAAAAAAATCAAACCTTCATCAAATCAGTTTTGATCTTTCATCAGTCTTTCATTCAGTCTTTTATTATTTAAAAGTCATGCATTTTGATGAAGTTGTGGTGATAAAATGGTTAACAATCAGAAAGGTCGGCTTTCATCTTCACTGTCGTTCATATTTTCAGCGGATTAAGATGGAGAGACGCTATAAAAGGCTGTTCATTCCTCTAATATGATCACGCTGCTCTTAAAACCCCCCCAGGCTTGATACAGTATATTTTTATGAGCTTCCAGATTCATGTATTCATTATAAAGCCTTAAAAATGATTCTGCCTGTTCGTCTACCTGCAGTCCTTTATAAATAAATCCCATTTTTCCAATCTGGGTCTGATCACAACTGTGTGAGGGCCAATTGAGAAACCAAGTGAACCAGATGGAGACCCTGTGATGAATCGGCGGCCGAGAGAGGGAGGGAGGCGGGCGAGTGAGTCGTTCCACAGAGTGATGTTTTCAGCCTCCAGCTTTCTGAGCACTGTAACCAAAATCCAGTGTGACACCCAGCCTTTAAGTCAATCTTCCCTCCTCTCTTTCCCTTTATTTCCGAGTCGGGCTCTCTCTGCCATCTGTCTTGTGTCATGTCGAATGTGCAGCAGCCAGAGATGACTGTGCAGGCGTGGTGCGTGAGCGCTGAGTTAGGGGCCTCGGCGGGGGATCCTTCCATACGGAATAAAAAAAAAAAAGAAAGAAAGATCAAAACCATTCGTATTCACTGGTACAGAAGTGAGAACCCACTGACTTCATTTCTCTCCGGATCCTTCACTTCCAAAGGGCTACATCTTATTTGAGTCTTTAACACATTTTTTTTTTTAGTCTTAAGCCCTAATTTGTAAACGATTTCCAGATCGTCCTGAAGGACAAACTAATGTTCTTCTTTATGGATCATTTGTAGAGCAACACTCAAGATAAACTAAAGACTTCTGCTGGACTGACGAGGCATTACTCAATTGTAGAGCTACAGCCATTGCCAGACTGTGTGACAACAAACATGTAGTCACTTAAAAAGAGGGATAAAGAGGCAACGTGTCTGTTTGATGGTCTTCTCCTTTCATTTAATCTCCATGTAAAACTGAGGGATTAAAGTGGATGAAATATAATTTAAACTCAAAGGAAATATCCGACATCTGAGAAATACAGAGGGTCATCTTCTTAAAATAATATTAATAATTTTAATATCAAAATGTTTGTTTTTTTAACATTACAGAGTATCAATAAATTGGCAATTAAATTGAAATATTGTAATATAATACTTAAAATTAGACTGTGTTATTTGTGTTTAATTAGGAAAAGAGATCCTTCCCCGGGCCAAGGACTTTGTGTATCTTGGGGTGTTGCTCACAGGTGAGAGAAAGTACGATCAGCTTAAAGAAAGCTAAGTCATTCAGCATAAACTTAAAGTAAAAATTCTGCTTCTCAACTTTTTTATGATGCATTCTTGGATCGCCCATTTTTAAATAGACTTTGGGACAGACCGAGGACTTATGTTGGAGGGAGTATGTCTCCAATTTGGCTTGGGAATGCTGCAATATTCTTCCAAAAGTGGAAAGTCTGGGCCTCCTTGATCGCCACCCTTCTTCTGAGCCCGGAGCCCCATCGGAAAAGGGAAAAGTCATGTGGCCCTCACAGGAAAATGTTTGGGGACCCCTGCTGTATATGTATTTCTGATTAAATATAAATTATTTTGACTCTTTATTTTGCACATTTAAATAACCATATATTATTTTTCAATTTCCAGTTATATTAAGATTATTTTTCTTCGTCCATAATTTATTTTAATCTTGACGGTCCCTAGCAACAGTCACAGTTGATAAAGCAGCTCCTCCAGAAATGCGATCGCTCTCTCCGGCTGAAGGAGTCCGAGAGGCACTTCTTGTTTCTAAACTAATGAGGAACAATGAAGTGTCCCCCGATGGTGTTAACTGGTGTGGCTCATTAAGACCTCAACACTCGAAGACTAAATGTAACAGAAAGAGAGAAAATAGAAAATCCATATCTTATAAACACAACAAAGTGATGGTACCACTGCCAGCTCGCTCCAGGGAGATCTATTGATTCAGGCGTTAGGACGATAATGATCAGATAACTTCTTTCTGTTATGTCATTAGCTGTGAAGTTGCCGTCGTTCATTACATGAGATGGAATCAAAGCAGGCTTGTATCTTTTCTAGCCTTTTAAAAAATCATAATCCACATTATCAGCTGTAATTAGCTTCTTTACACGCGAGACAATGAAGGAGCACAACAGATGCCAAACCATACTTCTCAATGAACTCACGGAAAAATGATGCTGTTGCCAATAGTTTAATTGGTTTTCATTAGAGTGTGTTGATCTGGATACATGTGTTTATTTTTTTTAGCTTTTGTTAGCAGTTAGTCCTTTATGAGTTAATTTAGACATTGTTGTCGTCTAAGAGAGAAATTAAGTTTCCATCATTTGATATAACCAAACAATATTCACGATAGCAAACTTCTCTGTCTTTGTTTGTTCAGGTTCTAACCATTCATGTGCCATTGCTTTTAAATTGTTGCTAAAAAAAACAAAAAAACAACCACAACAAAATTTGGTCAATATTATATTATCCCTTTTTAATTTAATATTTAACAGCATTGACGTCCAAAATGTTCAATGGTTAAGCAATTAATATTATTCATTTAAAATGGTACTTTATCTAGGAGTTGCAACATATTTGCAAAGGATTATGGGAGTGTCAGGGGCATCAGGAATTTTTGTAGTCCTTGACTTGATCAGTTTTATCACCTTTTTTTCAGCGAGGTATGAACAGAACATACATTTATCAATACAGTTACAACGTTGTCTTGATGTGAAACCACTTTGTAACTAGTATTTGCAGATTTTATATAAAAGAAAACAAATCCAACAGAGAGAGCCTCACTTTTGCTCTTGAATATTTTTTAAAACACTGCGCTGTAAGTACGTTTTATACCTCATTGATGGACCCAAGTGTGACCAGAGGTTAAAGATAA